>NW_028280667.1:0-42119 GCF_059751315.1 Micrasema longulum | reverse complement strand
ACCGACCACTATTCGGATAGTAAAAAATTCGAATCATTGGATTTTTTTCGAAAAATAGGGTCTATTTTAATTAATTTCTGAATGTATGTTAAAAATTAAAAATCGGCTTTCAATTAATAAAATGAAAAGACAACACTTTTACATACTAACGTAGTTACAAGTTCTGTACGCTAGTACAGCACTTGTAACATCTCGGTTAAAGTAAGCTGTTTGACTGTCGTCATACGTTTTCGGGTAGCCTAGTCGTTATTTTGCGAATCGCAGTATGTTTCCGTCTTAATTTTTTTCTGAAATTCTGAAAGCGATTTATAGAATACTCTTATATAGCAAAAAATAATGCATCATTCTTCTATTCTTTCTTATTAGTTCATATGCCACTTTTAGTACACCAATCGTAAGATATATCCACCGTTTGTTACAAGAAACCAACATGTTCACTCTCACTATCTCCAGGAACTATTAATGATTGTATCTAGTGTGTTAACTTTGTCTGGAATTGAACTAGAGACCTCAAGCATAGTAGGCTAACGTAGGTAGACTTACCACTAGACCACGAAACAGCCAACCGGGACGGTGTTCATGATGCCCGGTCGTCGTTATGGAAAATCGATGTGCATAATTCATTGTTATTAGACAATCTGTCGGGGTCTTCAATGGCAATAGATATCTTCAATGCACGAGTCCCATGATAGCGAATTGATTGGATTCACACAATGAACTCCGACGCCGACACTAAGAGCCTTCTCATTAAGAGAGTTATTAGCATACCTCCGTGGTCGCTAGTCGCTAGTCGCTAGTCGCGGTCCCATAAACAAGTCGGTCCCGGGTTTATGTTACACATTCTCGTATAATATCGAGCAGGGCAGCACATCATTTCACGAGGCATCGCGCACCGTGAGAAGAGGAGAATCGTGGCCGCGGGCGCGGGTCCGTGGGAGAACACCGCATATCGGATGATGGCGATCTCTTACCTGCGGAGATTCAAATGAGATGTTCCTTTCGGATTTATTAACTGTGAATCCTTTATTGTCCAACTGTCTGTTGGCTAACGGTGAAGTACAACTCCAATTCCGATCATTTTATACACGATGACAGTTGTTTGTTTATTGTTTTTGTAACACTGATATTCTTTTGTACTATTTTTTTAACCAACAGCTATTACGTTCAGGTCAAGTATTCTGCCACATCATGAGTCCTCTCTTCTCTAATTTTCCCCTTATGTTCGTTGTCTGGATACGCAAATGAAGCTTTATTCAATTAGCCTCTTATACCGAGCGTTCATTTGCCTATTTGGGGATTCGCCATTTTTCTAATCTAAAAATGAATCTTATTTCTAATTTTAGAGGATAATGCGAATTGTATTTTCGTATTAACTGATGATATTATTAATTTTTTTGCTTCCTCGCATATATTAAAATTATTTTATTGCGAATTTCCTGCGATTGCGGTTTGAGCTTTATAGCCAGTTATCCTGGTTCTGACTAGGCAATATTTTTTGTTGTCAATTGTACGATTATGTGAATACCGCAGTGATGACGAAGAGCAGTAGCTGAAACCTCAAAGTGTTCTTTCATTCGGATAACATTTATATCGCGTAATTGGAATGTTATAAAGTTCTGCCGCCGGTGAGTGGTATACCTTCTCGTCTAGTAAATATGTGTAGAGTATTGTTTTACGATTGAATTAAGTAGGAGAATACTTATTAGAAACTTCTGCCGGGAACTTACATTTCTGTCTCTTCCTAAATGCCTATCGCTTTGGAAAACTTAACTAGCACATTGCATATAAACGATTTATTTTAAATTATTAACCGGTTTATGGAGTATTACATTATTTAACATATTGACGGTGGAAAGGAAAAAGTTACTACGCGACATGTCGCAAATTTTAATTAATAAAAAAAACTCTTGTATACGTATTATTTTGGCATAATTCTTAAATAATTTAAATAAAAATTTGAAATACGGGATTCTTTATTAATGAAAAAAACCTCAATTGGCTCTTTTGTTAAGTTGGTACATGTCACTTGGTTTAGTTTTTTCTTTCCACTGTCGTTATGTATAAAATATGTCATTGTTTTCGAGTGAACATAATAGTATTAAATACAGCTTTATTTCATAATCCCTCGACTAATTGTAAGACTGGTAATTTTTTCCTACGTGTTACAAAATATTTATAGAGACCCAGCGATTGTGGTACTAATAGAGTGCTCTATGCACTGTACTGTGTGGAGAAGGGAATGATGATGATGATAATACTAATACTATTTATTTTAGGGCATAGATTTTTAGTTTTAATATGATATAATATTTATTTAGTTATTTTTATCAAGTGTTTAGTTAATTCCGATGTGAAATCAAACAATTTCTTTAAACGGAAACCTCAATCTATCACTTATTTGATTTAGTAAATATGTTTCCTCTACTTTTAATAATATAAACTGTTGAGTGTTGTTTTTGCATTAAAAGTCTATGGACGTAAGTCCTTAGTTTAACACGTTTAAACATTAACATTATTTGTGTTTGATTGCTGGTTTTATTGTTATTTCTTAATCGAATCTTCGTACCGCGTTTGTTATTGTCATTTGTAAAGCGAAACAATCCTCGATTCCAAGTATAAAATAGGAGATTGATATAGTTATGCATTTTGAGAGGTAAACTGCACTTGATACCATCACCATTACCTAAATAAAGTGCGGCTACCCGTTGTGTAAGTATATTAAGGCTAACAGAAATTTCCGCATGTAATTGCGTCGGCGGTATTAGGACGTGCGTGAGCTGCCAAGTGTTTTCCCGCCAAACCAAATGTAAAATGGCCGTTTTCTCCATTGTTTGTGTTATCGGAGCCGCCTAACCCCTTGCAAGCCAGACGTCAGCCGCCCTGAGTGACCACAGTTCACGATTTCTATCACCGCCTATCTGTTTAGAATGATTTAATACCTGATTTGTTATCCGATGTTTCGTAAACTACCTATGTGATGAGATGCGGTGTTGAATACCGATTCGTCTGCCTCTTGATTGTGACCAGAATGAGTTTATCAAGAGGAATTAGAATGGAATGCTATAACCTTAATAACATTTACCCACAAATTATATTTTTGAATGGCTCATTTTCAGGATTTTTCTACCTGATGTATGGATTTTTTCGGCTGGTTGCTAAAGCTGTCAATTTTTAAATCTGTTTAAATATGTGTGCATTTTATTTGTCAAACAATGACTAATCGATTGTTGTGATTTTTTTACCGACCAAGTTACCGAATGTACAGAACGATTTATTGGTGCATTAAATCTAATCAACTTTTTGTGATTACCCCATTTTTTGATCAGCTCTAGAAGTTATTTTGGATCTTTTATTTTGAGCTTTTACCAGAACAGTCGAGTCGGTGCCGGTGTCGTACTGATTGATGTCAATTTTGTACGGTTCATGAATAGACGCAAGCTTTCCCTGGCTGTTAGTTGAAACGGTTTCATTCTTCCTTTGTTTTTTTAATAGCATCGCGGAAAATTTAAGTCCTCTTTGGTAAATGGTCATCCAGAATGTCGGCAACGTTCTTTCAAGTCGCCGCCTTCGACCACTCATCATGACAATCGCTGTTTCAGGAAATATCCGACCGGAACGATACTCTCATAAACGTTCATCTGTTAACTGTACTTTTATGGGAAGTTATGGTTCTTACAGTATAGATAATATTTTTATTTTTTTTATATTATTACGACTTTGTAAGATTTTTAAAAAATTATGTTTTAGATATGAACTTCAGTTTTGGCCTATTGTCTGATAAAACCAATTTGGTATAATTATCGTAGCATTTTTCTGCCGATTGGAATTTTCCACTCTTCAGAACAAGCTGCTTATTGCTGCTAACCCTCCAAGTGTCAAGTAGTAGGCTAACACATCCGTTCCTTTCCGTTTTGGAAACCATTACGAATTTGCATATTCCATTACATTCCAATTTCTCATTCGCTGTCTGCATAATGCGCCAGTTCCGAGGAATAAGGTCCCCGCGCTGTGTAGCGACTGTGAGAGACCAAATTAATTTCACTCCTATGTTTGTGTTTCTGCCACCGTGTCGCTCCGCGATGCAGTGCGCATCGCACATTTGTAATTCCCAGACATATTTAGAGTAAAAGTTATTTGAGCCTTAGGTCTGACGTTTGTAAACTGTTTACTTTAATTTATTTACCAACTCCGAGAAGATTTCCGAGATAACCTACTTTACTATTAAAAAGTAACACATCGGTATAAATTATTTTATTAAATACTATAAATAACTTTTAAGTTGATGCAGCATTCTTATTGGCTTAAGAATAATCATACATTTCTTATTTAGTATCGTTTTGCCGTGACCTATTATTATTCTTACAAAGATGCTGTATTTTTTGGAAATTTAACTTTTGTTTATGACTGATATTAAAATATATTCATCAGTATAAAACAAAGTTACCGTGTTTTATGGATTTTTTTTGTTTTCACTGGTGTGTATTAGTGTGCAGAGTAGAGCACATTGGAGGTGATAATAAAAGCAACAGCTCTTTTAAAACAGTTGATCTCCCGAAACAGCAACAATTACACGAAAATAAATTAAACCGTTAAAAATAACAGCACTTGAGTTTCAATAAATTCGTGAATGTGTAAATAAATAAATAGCATAGTATATAAAGTTAATACAATAACGAACACAACTTATAGTGACTCGCTAAAAAATCCCCATCAATCATTATCGTTTAATAAAATGAGTCGAAATAATATGATTAAACGATATTTTATTTATTTTATTTTATTAACATAAACTGCAAATCTGCCTTTTACAAACATTTATAATATTAACATATTTGGCTTAATATATATATTTTTTATTTAAAACATAAATTTCCTTATACACAAGATTTATATTTAAAAAGTTAACCTAACAATTATACAGCATATTCAGTAGAAAGTTTAAACAATAAAACATTCTACAGTAATACAACAAGAAAATCATAAGTACTGTTTCATATTGCTTAATGACATCTGAAATGTACTTGATAGATAGGAAGCCAAAAAAACTGACCTTATCAGAATTAAGTACTTAAAAAAAGCGTGAAGAACCAGCTTAAGTATTATTTTAGAAACGGCTTCTCGAAACAGTTTAATTCCTGAAGCGGTAACTGTTACTGCTACTCTTATCTAATAGCCGAAACGCGCACCTCTTGTGCACATGATAGCGCAACAAAGTGGGCTTGTTTTGGCGGGACTCCAGGCACCAGCGGACTGCACGTAATCTGTTGTACCTACCCCTAGATGGGTACCTATACTATAGTTTAGTGATAGAGTGCCTACCGACCTGCTAAAGAACTGCGCTCGGTTTTTCCGCCTCGTGCAATATTTTTGCCTTGTTCATCGCACCTGCCTCTCGGTGTGACTGTGACGTATACTCGGGGCCGCCAGCTCAGCGTTGGACTAGGGAGTCTGGGGGCCCGGTTACTACATACTAATATTACTTTTGTGGAATATGTGCAATAATTTACAACTTGTTTTTATCTAAAACGATTCAACCCCTTAATGGTCTTTGCTAATATGTTTATACCACTTATGTTCCTCATAGTCGTGCCCTATAAAAGGTCAATAGTTTTCAGCAATTTACTTTATTTGACAAAGCGACATATTCTTCGTTTACTTTTTGAGTACATTCTCTATTACGGGGCACACATCACTGATCAACTGTATATATTTACTATGAAAACAATGCAATAATAATGATAAATTATGAGTATGTAAAATAACACTTTTGTTACGAATATATGATTTTTAAAGTAATTTGTCATTATCACGATCAAATTAATTTGATTTTATGCTAAGCATTTAAAAACTATATTGTAAGTATGATATTCTACGCATTCTCTCGAAATCGATCGATGCATGAATAGTAATTTTTAAATTTAAAAATATATATATATTAGAAAAATCACATAAGCAAAATTATATACAAATATTCTACTAAAGCACAAAGGTTAAATCAAACAAGCGGAGGAGTGCGTTCGAATGTTTAATAACTCTGTGTTTATACGTTAGTGCCTCACGTTGCAACCAAGTAAACATACCAATTTCTTATATAAATAAAAGACGAGTGATACTTTAATCCACAAATTTGGAATATCCAGAGCCGGTTTCATCGCTTTCGCGACATCTTCGAGACTGGTATCTTTATTAAGGAGTTCAATGTATTTATACAAAACAGAGGTAAGGATAGATAATTCAAAGTTGTATAAAAGTCAATTAAATAAAGTTATTTTTTATCTTAAGGATCATTATCAATTTTTTTTCTTCTTTTTTCGGGTTAACTAATGAGTTGATATAATGCTATTTTAATGAGTTTAAGTATTTTATTATATATAGTTATATATTTTTATTTTTAATATAAATAAAAATAACTTTATTTAATTTACTTTCATATAACTTTGAATTATCTATCCTTACCTCAGTTTTGTATAAATACATTGAACTCCTTAATAAAGATACCAGTCTCGAAGATGTCGCGAAAACGATTAAACCGGTCACTGGATATTCCAAATTTGTGGATTTAAGTATCACTCGTCTTTTATTTATATAATAAATTACGATGAACTTCCATCAAGAATTTTCGCTTACAAACTTAAATGTTTTTCATACAAATTTCGTTTGTATATATATGTATTTTATTTGAAAACGTTTCGTCATTAACACATCGACATAGAATTATTAAACATTCGAACGCACTGTGCCTATTACTACCACGTAATAATGTCAAATGGTACTGGCTTAACTGAAATTTTTCGTCGATACCAGATATAAACATTTTATGTAACCAAAACGTATTGTAAAATTACCTATTTGATTATTAATCGAAAAACATGTTTTATGTGTCGGTTTTTAAAAATGTTTTTTGAGAAATTAAAATGACATTGTTCAGCATATCACATATTAATCGATGTTTATTTAATCGTGTATTTTCATAAATATTATACATTTTCTGAATCCACCACTGTTACGGACTATCGCTAGTAAAAGAGCGATTTACTCGAGTGGAGCTTTGGAAAAGCTTCGCTAGAGTTACTTGACATAAATGTAAACAGCTGAAATTGAAAGATTGTTTCGTACAAACTATTCATTACTACTTCTTGAAATCTTTAACGGTACCCTGAAACACAACATATTACCTTTATTTTATGTCTGAAAAAGTTTATTATAATTTGTAATATGTTGATATTTATGTATATATTAATAAAATGCTTTGTACATTATTTAATCGTATCATATGTGAGTAGATAAGATAATGCCGAGTAAAATATTTTTTTTATTCTACTTGGCTTCCTTGTCTGTAATTTAAAAATAGTGTAAAATGGCTTCTTCGCCAATTTATTACGATGAAGTAACTTTGTTTTTTTATATGTACCACTTTGCTTTTTAAATTTAGTAACCAACTGGTTTCGGCAAAATTAATGCCTTCTTCGGGGTTAATTACAAACCTAAACATGAAGAAGGCATCTTATTTTGCCGAAACTAGCTGGTTATTAAATTATAAAAAAATAAAGTGATCCATATAAAAATACAACAATGACTTCTTCGCATTTGAACAATTTAATACGAATTATTTGTTGCTTAATTTTTTTTTCTAATTTTGTTGCAATTGATTGAACGTAGTTATTCATTCGATGCAGGGGACGTTCGAATGATTTTTATTTGTTACTCGTGGCCGGCATTTTATGCCCTATATCGATTTATCGCGGTCGCGGCGCGCTATGATAATTGCCGATCCGCCTTTCATTAGCGTGGCTGTTATCATCGCCGTTTTATTGTGTCCACACAACATGACCACCGGTACCTACTGGTCGATGTAGAATATAGAATACGCTCGCTACACGAGACACGAGACAGACGTAAGCACGCTCAGAAGGGTTACGAAGGCTATTATTTATCGTTTTCCCGCTATGAATGCAATTTTATTGCCGCATTAATAATTGCTCCGCAAACATTGCTCCGAGCTCTGGAAACTTTACGATCCTTTTATATTATGGTTGAAACTTGTATAATTTATTGTGTATTTTGATTCGGTAACTACCCCATTGTTTTTCTACAAGTTAAATGACTAAGGAAAGCACTAAATGGATGAAGCGATAAAAGTCCGTCAACTATTTTTTTTATTGCATTACCAAATCATATTATTTTTCGGATTTGTGAATGCTAAATGAATAAATAAATTTTTGGTGTCGTTTTTGTTTAAACCAATTTAACATTCGTTTAAACCACAAATAAACATTTTTTCTCCTTAATTTTGATTTAGTTATTTTGTATTTTTTGTTCAAAGATATACCTACCTGTCCTTTTTTTAAAAAATAACTCTAAAAAAATAAATTCTTAAACATTTTTCGTACTTTTTAATTTTTATATTCCTTATGTTTTTTTATTCCCTATAATGACTTTTTATTTTTTTACACAATATGTTAGCGTGTTTATTGAATGAAACCATTGATATAATATGTACAAATAAACTTTTTATGCCTTTTTTTCCCCTGTTTTATCTACTGTATTGAAGTGTTCATTTCTACACAATAAGTATTTTTTGTAAAGTAAAAGGCACTACGTGCCGTGTATATCAATAAATAAATAAATATATTAACTATTCAGCGGTTTAAACATTCATTTTTGTTCTTTTACAGATCCGATGAGGACGACCCGAGTGGGAGCAAATATACGAGGATGGACGACGATAATATACAAGATAAGGAACGTTTTGCAAGGTAAGAATAAGTTAACGTAAAATTGATACTTCAACCGAAACTAATATCCTTAGCTAATTGCTCTAAAAATTGCCCGGTGCTCGAAATCCACCTTCATATTATTCGAATTAACCTAACGAGTGTAATTTTGTAACTTTCTCCCTTTGTCTCATCTCCCCGTGGAGTTTTTTTTAGCGTTGTTGTCTTTTGGTGGTGACTTTAAGGCTTAGTTCGAGTCGTTAACTCCTAAGCCGGATAATAAAGTTGGCCACTCCCCACCCGCACCCGCACCCGCGGCCGGTGCGGCGGAGCCGGCGCGCGGGTGCCGGGAGCCGGGAGCCGGGACCCGAGGCGCGGTCGCACCGTCACTCGGCTACGCGGGGCGCGAGGGTGGGCACTGGGGACCCCACTCTACATATTCCAGCAGTTGAGAGTAGGTTCAACGCCGACTTGGAAGTTTGCGGACTCTTTGTCAACTTTGTTATTTGCCTCGTAATGCTAGCATTAGAATGTTTGCTTTATGAGCGATAAAGTTTTAATGAGTGATCTGCATAAGTTTGCGGATTGTAAAAGTTTTCTTTGTATTCTCGTACCTGCCTACCCGAAACCACTCCTATTTTCTTTCAGACGCAATAAAAAAAAATCGCTCCTTCCGAATTTGCATTAAAAAATGTTTTATTTTAGCGATATTTTTGCAGCTTATAAAAAAATATTTAACAGTGTTAGCGCTCCCTTCACATACCCGAAAAGCGTTTTAAAGACCGTGGATCTTCTTATCGGTTTCGCCCATACTAAAAAGCGATGTTTTTTGTTTGTAAACGAGTTACTCTTTGAAAAAAAAATAAAGATTCAATTTCCATTTTAATTGAATTTAACTGGAGTTTGGCAAATTAATTGGAGGGCCTTTGTCGGATATTGTCATTCTTCCTCATGACCATATTGCAAACACGAATGGTAGCAAAAAGTATGTTTACTGGGAGCACCCCTGATAATTTTTCCAATTCTAAACTCTAGAGCTGCCAAACTGAGTAAATAATCAGAAATACCTATTGTTTTTAACTAAGTCTGGATTCCAGACTGGTCTTGTAACATTTATGAGACCGTCAAACATTACCCCCTTTCCTCATTCAAGAAAGGACAATGCCATAACACATATTCGGCTGCTTGATTTAACTCGCCGCAATATTAAAAATCTGATAGATTCCACTATCTAAAACCAATATATTGCATAGAGTAGTGTAATTGATACAAAATTATTCGCCATAGACTTCAATTTGGCAACTTTATGAAAATTCAATAAATATTTAATGTCCCCAATTTACCGATATCTAGATCCAGAAAATACGAGCAATAAAGATATATTTGAAAGATTATATTTTCATTTCAATTAACGCAAATTTAAGTTACAAGCCATAGAAACGTATTTAAGATATTATTGTTATTTTTTTTAAAATTGTATATATTTTGTATTTGTGCATTAAAGATCACTATAAGACTAAATAGATGCGTAGGTTTTCACGGTCACTGTTATTAATATTGTGTCTTTGGACAGCAAAGAAAATAATAAATGAACATAAAAAAACGCTTAAACTAGGGCATTCTGAAAAATCCACCATAGCGGAGCACTTTATAGACGGGATGGGACATCTTTTCGCCTTCAAACCAAAGATTTTGCCTAAACTTAGAGATTATAGTGCACGAATAATAAAAGAGGCTTTGAGAGAGATTTCAATCTGTGTAAATACCCAAATAACATAAACAAAGACGACGGGCTGAACTCAACATGGTTCCCGGTACTACACACAACAACAATGACACGGTATGTGCCTGCTGCAGATTGCGACACGGTACAAATAACTAGTACATAAACCATTTTTTTTCTCTACGAAACACAGTTTTCCCTGAAGAGGTCTCCTACTATATGGTCGCTGAAACGTCGCGACGAATCCAACATACAAGGGATCACCCAAAAAATATACATATTGATAGTATAACACTATAATAAACACGAATATACCAAACCTAAATTTATCTACATAATATACAAATTCTATCCCAATCCCTAATATACAAAAAGCATTTTGCTTGAAAAGTGGAGACGCTTTCCGCTTCCCTGAGGGTTATTTTGAGTTCCAGTCAGTCTCACCTTAGGGAGCCCGAAATCATCTCCACTTCCTGTTTCAGACTTGTGTAAATCTTTATCGCGTTAAACACTTTTTGACATGTCTTTTTTACATTTTTGACCCAGGCAGACAGTTTTTCAACTTTTAAATAAAAGTCGAGTATTGAACATAATACTTTTATATTATTTACTTGATTTATTACTTGGTTTCTATATTTGATAGATGATACACATATTTATTTTTATTGTAAACCATGCGAGAGAAGTGTGCTTGTCAATTTAATTGATGAATGTATCGAGAAAATAGGAAACTGGATGGCTGAAAATAGATTAACATTAAACCCATCAAAAACGGAACAACTATGGGTGGCTTTAGCCAGACGACAGAATTTGATCCAGGATACGCCCCTACCTAATGTAGGGAGTACCGCTTTACCCACCGTTAAACTACTAGGAGTTTTACTTAATTCTGACCTTTCTCTTGACGCTCAAATTAGTAGAACGATAAGTTCATGCTTTTACCAGTGAGACAAATTAAATGCATTAAATGCAAAAAAAATGCCGGTTGATGCCGCCCGTCAATTAATAAATGCGTTTGTAGTGTCCTAGAGTCGATTATCGTAATGGTATCTATGCAGGTCTACCAATGAACAAAATGACTAGCCTACAGTCTGTATTGAATGCTGCAGCGAGACTTGTTTTTGGAATCTCTAAGTTTAGTCATATCACTCCACTACTTAGGGAATTACACTTGCTACGTTTTCCACAGAGGGTCAAATACAAACTCTGCTGGCTTATGTATAAATCACCGCACAACACTGTTTCGGAATATCTAAGGGAACTATGCATTCCAGATGAACTAGCTGACAGGCATCTCACGCTTAGATAAGCTACGTCTACGGCGAGAGGAAAAGTTATCATACCTCTACGCAAACAGCGCACTAAATTTAGTGAACGCGCATTTGCAGTCGCAGGCCCTATGGCATGGAATACTCTCCCAGCAGAGGTGCGAGGCTGTGAAAGTGAAGTGATGTTTCGGAAAAAAACTTGAAACCATCATTTGAATAAATCCGTAGCATGTGACAACAAAATAAATTGTTTTAATTAAATTACAAATTTAAAAGCTTCAATTAGATTTGTTTATCTATGGAATCACTGTGTAAAGCGCCCTTGAGGTATTATATCACGAAAATGGCGCTACATAAGTTAATCATAATAATAATAAAAAAGTTAACATAGTTTGTATAATTAATATTATGTCTTCTTTGTATGCAATATTTTTGGTACGTTCATAGGTTTTCCACACTAATAATACAAAGAAAATGTGTTAATATATTTGCATAATATTTTTAAGTGGTCCAGTTGAAATAATCTTACATATTAAAATCATATTTATTTATTTTATTTATTTCATCATAATACTTATTTACCTTCCAACTTAATAGGGTCATAAACTGAAAGATGTGTTTTAATCTAGTATTTTAATGTAATTTCTTGATTTGTGTTGTGCAGAAGTGACGTTTTAATAATTCGACTATATTATTAGTACATTACCATAATTCATTGTCCTAGTTGTATTAGATTATTCACAATATTTTAATTTAGAGCAATGTCAGTAAGCCGTTCCATTTTAAAGACGCGCCCATAGCTAAAAGTACCGAGAAACGAGGAGCGAAACACGTGCTGTTTAATATTGTGTTTATTGTTGGGATAAAAGTTTTTACCTTTGAAATGAAAAGCTCGTTCCGGACCATAACATGGAATATGACGTTGGCGCACTACGGGGCAAAAGGGTGTATATCATCCTAAATTTGTAACTTTTAAACTGATGGAAATATTTAAATAAAATTGTAAATAGATGCAAATTATTAATTTATAGGAATTAAAACTATAATTTTATTTAAAATTTAAATGACAGGTCGACAAAATCTACGCTTTTTAGAACAAATATGTTTTAATGCAATATATATAAAAAATAATTCAAGAGCTATTATAAAATTCGGTAATTAGTAATCGTATATTTTAAATATGATGATAAAAAATACTGCGTCCGGGCGGATTGAAAATACGAACCAGAATCCCGGACAAGTTTTTTTGACTCGATCGCTAACAATCCTAAAAATGAAAATCGAGTGAGGATCAGTGAATCGTAGTATAAAAGTTGGCACATTCGCCTATAAAACTGCTGCTTGCAAAGCTTTAGCTTTGAGGTGTAATAATAATTAATGAACGAAACGAATTATAAGAAACGTATTCAAACAATAAAAAATATTCGATATTATGAATAATAATCAATAGTTATTTTAATAAACAAACAAATAAACCATCACGCCGTTTTCCGCAGGGGTAGGCAGTAAAGATAAAACGCCATATTACTATGACCTCGCTTGCTCCACATTCATACATCTTCTCATGTACGCATGCCGATTATTCCGAATTTTGACATGTCCATCTTCAAGTATTTGTTGGATTTGGTCGTGCCATGTCTTTCCCAGTCTTCCTATTTTAATCCTAAAACACATTCGACGAAATTGAATTTTAGGATGATTGCTGTCGAAATGCGATCTCTCAGGCGAATGTGTGGTAAAACTATGTATGATAGGTGCGCAAATATCAAGATCCGTGCGTTATGCATTACTGAGACAAGCTTTATCGACAAAACCAAGAAAGGAGTGCTGTGTTGGTTTGGACATGTAAAGCGAATGGGCAGCGAAAGAACGGCTAAAATGATTTGTTATGCAAATGTTGATGGATGCAGAAAATGAACAAAAAAATCAACTTGTACTTAAAGATGGACATTAATTAAAATGTTAAAATGCGGAATTGCATGCATGAGAAAATGCATGATTGTAAAGGTAGCTAGGTATGTATGCAAAGATAGAATAATGTTTCGTTTTATCCTCTCTGCCTACTCCCACGGGAAAACGGGGCCATGGTTTGTTTGTTTGTAGAATGATATTATACATCCGTTTGCCCCATAGTGCGATGTCCTAGTCCACGTCGGACGTTATTGGACTCTGAGCTAAACACAAAGTCTGGCAGACGTAAAAAATACCATAAAATATTTTATTCTAGGTGTAGATCACAGAAAACCTACTGCTATTTTCAAAGTTCACTCATCATTAAATTCACAATTTATGAAATAATAACTTGTAATAAAGTCATATAATATACGAGTATTTATTATGTATAATTTCTTAATTAATAACTAAAACAAACGGTTCAGCAATACTAATTTGTGTATAAATATCTGCATTGGAAAACCAAATGTTGCGTATCTCGAAATAATGAAAATAAAAAGGTTAAATTAGATATAAATAATAATAACACATAGGTGTACATGATATCCAGAGAATAATATGTTAAAAAAGAAAGAAAATCTTGTAACGAAAAACTCCCTCAGAGACGTGAAAATTTTTTTTTTTACATTTTTTTTTACATTTTTTACATTTTTTTTTGCACCACAACAGGCCAGGAGGCCTAATTACAGTAGTGAATTACATCACAGAGCACCCAGGCTTGAGAAAAATCACATTTTAATTTTTGTGTTCTCACCGGGAATCGAACCCGGAACCTTCCGTGGGTGAATCAAGCGTCTTGACCACTACAACGCGGAGGCCGCCAAAATGATGCCCAAAGTAATATTGTTCAAAATAGAGATAGCCCTCGAGCAAGAGCAAGATAGTAAGAGGTCTCGGGTTTGATTCCCGACGTGGTTGATATAAAATTTTAATTTTAAAAGGCGTTCTTACACTAGAATATTCCATAGTCCCTGGACTGGCATCTGAAGCGTAGACTGATCATCCTACATTAATATAACAAAAAAAATGGTCAAGATACGTTCTGCGATTGGTATACAAATGCAGTGGCCTATGCACCATTAGGGGCGAAAATGGAATGACGATGATGAATTCGGAATTCACTTATGATAAATAACATACACATATTAGAAAGTATATAAATGACTTATACGCAGATCAACATTTCATATGTCAATTTTGACGTGTGTGGCGATCCACCCTCTCTGCCGCCCCTGGTAGTGTGTATAGGTACACCTACACGACTATGTGCCTCTTTAGCTGTTGTTTTCATACCTCCCGAAGTGACTTCGAATGAGCCATAATGTTTAAGTTGTAAAGTCGACAGTAATACCCGTTCTTCTCGCGTCCCATTTCCCGTCTCCCACTTTGATGGCACTTTTCACAGCTTCCTTTACAGCCGCACTGGTTTTCCATAAAATCTGAATAAACAAAACGGAATAACACGCACCAATGAAACGATTATGTTCGAGGAAGAAATTAACTCTCCGAAATAAGTAGGCACCTCTTATTTTAATGGTATTTGTAAATAATACTTGATATTGAATTTTTTTGCAACAGAGGTGGAAAACCCTTTGAGAAGGAAAAATTAGAATTCTTAGAATATATAGGACTTATGACCTGTCATTGTCTGGTTTGAGTTGCCACTTAACACACTGTGTATTATTATTATTACACCAAACTCGATAAGACCAAAAGCCCTGTGTATGTGTTGGGATACAACATGAAACGACGAGCATACATATTATTTAAAAATTAAAATAGAATATTTTAAAAATTGTATCATAATTATCAATCAAAAGTAGTTACGCAGAAAGCAGCCAGCTACAGAAATGTGAAACTGAGATAACAGCACTTTTGTGAAAAGAGTGAATATTCAAACGTGTACAACAGTTGGTATGTTTTTTACTTGATAAATAATGCATGCATTTGTTTTTTTATAATACAAAAAATAATTTAACTATTCGTTTGACCAGTTTTTATGATTTTTAAAGTCTGGCTGACCATACGACCCAAACTGTGCAGTTTTCTTGAAACAGCCAGCCCTAGTCAAACTCTGATGTATACATAATATATTGTGTCATTATGTAATTTTTATTTATTTTTATATTAAAAACATAAAATTATACATTTATGCAAAGTTGCTTTGACCATATGACTGGGGTTAATTACCACGTTCAGCCAGTCAAAAAAAAAAACAGTAATCAATACATAGAAAAAATAGAAAAAGATAATAGACATAGTTAAAAACATAGTAAAATACATAGTAAAAATTTACACTGTAAAAAAATGTGGTAAAAAATATAGTAAAAAACATTTAAAAACCCAGTAAAATACTCAGTAAAAACCAAATTCACAGTTGGAAACAGTTTTTTTTTCAATAAAGAGAAATACTTGAGTTCATAGTATTTACTCAAATATTTAAATTTTCAGACCATTTCCCATAAATCGTAAATAATTTGTGCTGGAAAAATGGAAATTGAGTTGTGTTAGAGTGGGATTTGAACCTAGGACCTTTTGTCTGTGAGCCCACAATACTACCACGGGACCACAACCCGGTTAAAATAGTCAAAAGCATACTAAAAAACATGTGAAAAAACCAGGTAAAATACGGTAAAAAAATATGTATGTATATCAAAAAAAATAAATTATATGAAAGCAGTAAAAAAAAACATAGTAAAAGATGTAATTAGAAATAAAAAAATAATTGAACATATTATCTTATATTTATATTAGAATACTTAATTGTAATGAATCGCTTAATCAATTTGTTAAAGTAGCTTTAAAAGTAATTTAATTACATATTAAATGAATTTTGGTGATTTTTAAAACTTAAAATATGCATTTTGCAGAAAACGGCCAGATCTAATATTGAATGATACCTCATTCAAACTTTGAATATCTAGGTGACGTGCTGTATTAAAACATGTTTTTTTTAATTGAAATTAATGAATTTATATTAAAAATACTTATGTTTTTATCTACTTTAATTTATTTAAGAGAACTAGATTATTTGATGCATTTATCTTCAGCATGTACTCGTATGTATAGTGTACCGTAAGATTGTTCGAGTGCTGTGGGTGTTTTCTGCAATTTAAAAAATGCCGTTTTTGTGATCAACACTTTTTTTTTAAATATGAATATTGCAGTATTTTGTATGAAAACGGTCCGGCTGTTTTTAGCAGAACATTTTGACCTCACTGCACCCGATACCACCAATATATAATGTTTTCAAAATTGTGGACTGGCTGCGTTCTGCACAACTACGTTCAATTTCATATCAAATCATTATGAAAATCGGTTTTATTAGTAAATAAGCGAGCTAACAGTGCAGTGTTGCAAAATTGAGTTCAACAAATCGTAACTCCACTTCGCCACATCTCATTCGTGATTTTAATAACAAGCTGTTTTTCAGAATAATAAACTAACACGTTTTACTTTCATAAATATATTTTTTGTGCCTGTAAAATAATCGTTTTACTAATGAAAGCCTGCCCCAGCCTTCCAGTCTATCTCGGTGGCGATGTCTTTAGTCCTTAAAATGTAACATGATTAGAATGACAGTTGTCAGAAAAAGTGACGACATAGTTTTGTAGTAACGTCAAAGGAGTTATTTATATTGACACACGAAAAATCATTTGTATCTGGCGTGTTAATTTATTTTTTTGCTTGAAACATAAATCAACATTAATATATAAAATCAGCTTTCAAACTAAAAAAAACTAAAATAAACCTAATTATTAACGACGTTCTTACAAGGTTACATCATTTTGCAAAAACTTAAGAGATGAGACAAATTGTTCAATGTAAATTGAACGAATAAATAAAATATTCGTTTGATGTTGTTCATGAAAAAAGTAAAAATGTCTCATTTTTTAGTGATCAATTATGTTAAACACACTATAATAGGCTTGTTTTTTCGTTTTTTATATCAATTTTCGGAAACAGAGTTTCATGATTGCATGAAATAACTGATAAAATCGATTTGATCAATGATCAAAAATTTCCCATCACTAATGAAATTAGTTTGACAGCTGTCATTCTAATCAAGATATATTTCAAGGACTATAGAGACAGTGTTTTGTCCCACAAATCGTTGTTTACACGTGGACAATGGTCGAGTCCTGGGACAAAACAATATTGTATTGTCTACGTGTAAACCGGGCTTAAGTATTTTTCTCAGAATAACGTCGATTCGTCTCTGCTTTCCTGGACATCACATTTTGTTGGTTATATTTTCCAATCATTTCAATTTATGATCTAAATCCTTCTGACTTTCAGTTAAATCCCAATAAAAGTCCTTTTCCGATTCAAGAAGTGTCGCGCTGATTAGAAACACTTCTGCTATTTATTTTGCAGACAGTATTTTAAATGGAATGGATTTTCTGATTCGCTCCACAATAATAATTGTATTCAACGTTTCAGATCAAACTGATTACAACTCTCTCGAATGATTTCGAATTTCGTTGAGAATATTTTAATGCAATATTTTTACTTGTATTTTGCGAGCGTTCAAATCAAATTAATTGCACTTTTTAAAATGTATTTCTGTGTTTTATCTGTAGATTTATAGAATAATACATATTTTACACATATATAAATATATATTTACGTTTCCCATTACGAAAAAGAAAAAAAAATGTGTACCAACGTGGGGAGGGTGCGGTCTTACAATAACGCATTTTGTATCATAAATATTCGTTAAATCACTTATAAAGTTACAAAATAGTGCTTTTAATGAGTGCAACATAAAAAAAATATTATAAATATAATTTTTTACTTCTTTCTTAAACATTTTGTATTCCTGACCGCACTTTTTATTTCCTTTGTTCATTTCATTAAATAAAAAATAAAATATAATTTTTGAAAAGGGTTGATCGGTTTTGCATTATGCCTTTTATAAAATGGTTATAAGAATAAGTGATAGTATCTTAGGAAGAGGAAGTTATAATATAATTGTAAGTCTTAATGACTCCCCAGGGGGTTAACTTCAGTTTTTGTCTACAAAAATTTGAACAAACTCAAAATATTGTAATTTGGTTATATTTATTTTTTATTAATTAATGTACTCTTAGAGTGATTGTAGATACAATGTTTTGAATATGTCCAAATGATGAGTCAAAAGTTCTGTAAATGCCTAAACTTCCGTGTTCCCTTCTCAAAAAGGTTTTCCCTCTCTATTGCAACAAATTTTGCTAGAATATTTTTTCTCTAATATTATTTTAGTATCGCTTGTGATTATATTATAGATCTGTTTGAAGATTTGTAATCCACTCCTTAACGCATTTTAAACAAGTTAAAAACTATTTTGTGCAGGTGTGTTTTATGATAATATTTATAAATTCTTTATCTTAGTGATTAGTTGCAAGTTATTAGTTTGGATACCATCTACCTACCAGTCTTTTAGCTACGTGACTAATTAGTAAAAATTTATATTCAAAAGACAACTTATAAAATATGCAACCGTATAAAATTATTATAGCATAATATTATACCACTATTATGACGTTAGTAAATGAATTCGAAATTTAATCTTTTAATCCAGTGTGTTTATTGAAGTTATGATTATTTTCTATCAGAAAAAATATTATTATTTCAGCATCTTAACTGTACTTCGTGTTGAAAATAAAATATTTAAATTAGACAACTTAGAAATTAAAAAAGCGATTCATAATAAGAAAAAAATAATTAAAACCAAATAAACAATATTTCTTTTAGTCCTCTCCTGTCTAGCTTCGAAAATATTGAAATCAAATTACCACCCTTGTGAGGAAAAAAAGACTAAATTTATTGGGTCCACGTGTAGTATTTAGTTACGTAAACCTTGACGAAGAAGCTTGTTTGCTTTGAAACCGGTTGGTGGAATAAAATAAAAAAAAATAGTGTTTAAAAACAAAGTTATTTTATTTATTTTATCATTATGAACGACCACAAAGTTAGTGCTTCAAATATAAACTTTAAAATAAATAAATGTTTATTTATTCTTATAAATGTTTTTTTAACGGTAAAAAAATAATGGTAAAACAAGAGTGGCAATAAACAAATTAAAACAACAATATATTCGATAATAGGGAAAAAAACTTTTTTTTACAACTTAACAGTAAAAAGGGTTTATAAAATACTGTAGAGTTAAATTATTTTTTAAAATTTTGAATTCCTGCTAAAACCGTCATTGCATTGACCACGCCCCTAATACGTCACGATTCGTGTTTATTTTTAACTCTGTTTGAATTTGAAACCGTTTAAATGTTTATAGAACATCGTCATTATGATCAATGCAAAACATGTCGCGTTTTTCTAGGGACATTTTTTTTGATAATTTCTTTTTTAAAGTCATGCGTGAAAATATTTCTCCATTTATTTTTTCCAAATCCATTTAATATGTTTTTATTGGTATTCGTAGTATGTGATATTTCCCTATTGGTTAGTTTTTATATCACTTCCCGTCTATAGTAAAATGATCAGTAAGGTCAGTTCAATACAGTACTGTATGAAATTTAACATTAATCGTAGATGATCGCAAAAGTGACCATTTTTACTGTTTGCACATTATTGGATTAATCGGTTTTGTTTGTTACTTACGTTTGAGATGTACCCACAATCACAAATCTGGTAATTGTAAGGACAGCACATTTTGACCCATTAAGCGAGTGCATTAGCCCAGCTCAATCGGAGACTAATATAAAAGTGTTTTTTTATTATTATTGTTGTAGACCTACAGCACATTCCCGAGCAAGCTGAATAATCCCATAAGAGTAGATTTTGTACATAATTTCAGTAATTACACGTCTATATATTCTTACGACTTCATGAGTCCACGATTACTCGTCCTTTGATTTGAGACCGCATCCGGATTATGGGAATCTGTGCACATTCAAATTCAAACGGTTTTTATCGAAGCGTTCGCGTTCCGGGGATCTTAAATACCGTCTATTCATCTGAATCATCAAGATGGATACATTGATTCTACATTACCTTTTGTTTTTTCTTTTGCAAAATGGTTGTATTGTTCCACTTAACCCGATTGGCAATCTCGTACCGCTGGCAATTAAACCCCCGAGTAACGTCCCAGACATCTAGATCTAAGGGCCGTTTGTTCATTGTTCGGTTGACCACTAACCACCAGTAAGACTGCACAATTTCTGTAAGGCTATCTGCTCGTCAGAGTTTACTAGTAGTGAGATAACGGGGTAAGTTTTAGCGTTTTATTGTTAGCTAACAGAAGCGTGCTCCTTTACTAGAAATATTAGCCTCTTCGTGATTCACCAGGTAGATATACCCCCCTATTTTCCCACGTACCACAAAGAACTTCTACATATAAAATGAATATTTAATGACGAGGTTTTAATTCTTAGAACTTCGTTTTAGTTTTATGTAAATATCATTCGTAAATAGATAGATGTATGTATGATGATTTTTTTAATACAATTTACCATATATATTATTTTTAAATTAAAAATTTGGCCCAGCTTACAAAAGTACATACCCTGTTCCATGCTAGGTTTTTAATACATAATATACATTTTAATACATAATATTTACAAGTTAATTTATTTTAAAGAAAGAAGAGTTAAATAAAATATGAACTAAATTTGTTGCAACGGAGAGGGAAAACATTTTTGAGGAGCATGGAAGTCTTGGCATCTATAGAGCTTATGACCTGTCATTGGCTGGTTTAAGTGGCCACTTAACACACTGTGTAACATTCGCCTATGTTTAAACATCTACAATTCCTCAACTGTTCTATCTGTTGATTTTTGTGAAGTAATAAGTCGACAAATATATTGTGTTCAATGTTTAAAATATATATTTCAGAACCAAAATTTATTTACAAGTAATTCAAATAGATTCCGTCAAAGAAGGAATCGTGTGTTAGTAATACTACATTGTAACACGAGGCTTGCACAGAGACATACATATTTTATAGGCACAAAAAAATTAAAAAAATAAATTACTGATAATATTTTATTAATTCCAATCTTTCAAAATTTTCCTTTTTTAAAAAAAACACGCACTATCCTGGATTCAAACTAAAGATATGAACTTTTTTTTTCTATGATAAGTTTTGTTGCCCTTTAAAAATAAGGAATATTTAATGTTTTTTTTTATATTTCTTCTTTTCTTTTTTAATTACTATAAAAACATACCATACCATATAATCTTTTACAGAATATTTTATTTTCTCTTTCTCATGTTACACAAAAATATTATAACCGTCTATTTATTATAGGAGCAAAAATTCATTTACATTTTCCTGCCTCTGTGGGATTTTTTTTTACTATTTCGACTATTAATATGTATTTCATTGCTATGTAATTATCCTTTATTTTTACTATTTCGACTATTAATATGTATTTCATTGCTATGTAATTATCCTTTATTTTTTTAAATTCTCTGTTTTACCTCTTGTATGTATATTGTAAAAAAACAAAAACAAAAAAAAATAGAGCTGAAACCTTTATCATGTCCAGCCTGTCAACATTTGGACATACTCAAAACATTGTTAAAATATAAACTTGCTACAATACGTATACATATATATGCATAATACCAAAGGATACACATTTTTTATCTAATATAGCGAAACTTTTTGCTTATTATTTGTTTTTTATTTTTTTAAATATTTTATTTTCATCATCCAGTAAAAATTTCCAATCCACGACATTCATGCATCATTCTCTGACTCCCTACGACCAATGTCGTGAAAGAGCAAAGTTGACACATTCCTCAACCTGACAACACTACCGCTTTTCCACAATTCCGGTAAATGGTTATAAATCTTTTTACCAACGAAACGTCATAAATAGTATTGCCTTGATGTTTGATGACAGAACAGTTTACGCATTTTGTTTTTTTAATATTTTTAACATAACAACGCAACCTGCCACATGTTAGCTAGGTTTAGTAAATATCTCTATTGAGAATTTATTGCTATCATTATGCTCTAAATCTTTATTATGCATATCCAATCTGGGCACAATATTGTTTTCTGCGTATCAATCGAGCGGCTTGATTTAATGCTATCGAGTTACTCGTATGTTAATGTCTTAATTCACAAAGAGAATATTAAGCCTCGGGAATACACGTTATGGGAATATTTTCCTCCCATTTTTCCTAGCAAGATCCCGCGCCGAGATTGACTCCGAGGCCTCGCTCCGCATGTTCGTATGAAAATTCCTTTTCTGTTCTCTGTATTGTATCTTCTGTGTGCGCGCGGAGCTTTCTCGATTTAATTAAAAGATACGAAGAAACGAGTGATGTACTTGATATTCAAATATGGTCTCATAAGTGTAATAATAGACCACTTTGTGCGAGGTTTTGTGTAAACTCGTTTTATGTATTAATATCTTCTTATCTTAACTTTCTAAGGCATTTTATCGTCTAAATTAATTAAATTGTTTAACAAATTTATGTGGTACTCGTCTATGTATTTGGGTAAAAAATGGCTTTATTTTTACGATTAGTACAGATCAACGAAGGGATTTATTTATTTAATCATTGTGAGTTGTAATATAGTCGAAACCGTAACCGAATTTCGGCTTCTGTTCTAGTTTCGACCGAAACTGAAACCTATTTTGATAACAACATATTACAACAGAGATGATGAAAATTTTAGAAAAAAAAAAAATAGAGAAGTCTAGACATCCACGGGGCTTATGACCTGTCTAACCTGTTTAAGTGGCCACTTTACACACTACGTAACATTAATCATTCTGCCTATATTAGAACATCTATATTCCTTCGATTCTTCTATCGGTTGAAGTTAAAGTGCGGAGACCTTTATTGTTGCGGGTGAGATTCATATGATTGAATTATTTCACCTGCATACTAGGCAATGCCTAAAAATATTTTTTAATTTTTATGCTTCTTCTTGGATTTTTCTTATATTAAGATAAGTTAAAATGTACCTCAAAATGCATAAAACGAGGCGTTTTTATTGTTGAACCTTACGAGTTTTTCAAAATAAGTGTTAAATAAATTAAAAGTCAAAATTAAATGAGTAAATTAGTTTATTTTTAGCATTTTTTGGTTCGTTGTTATGTTATACATATAACTTATATGGAACAGTTCTTCAACGGACGTTATAGGAACTTCAACTTATTAACTACAAAGGGATTATAAAAATATAAACATAAAAGATCTTAGAACTACTAACTATAGTAAATAAATCAATAAATTAGACAAGTTTTTATTTTTTATGTTAAGGCAATGGCAACACAATAACTAATTATTCGAATGGACAACAATACAATATCTCTAATTGTGCTGTTTTTTTCGTATGGAAATAGAAATGTATATCCATAAAAAAAAATTAAAACTTTTAGATAGTCTGCTTGTAAAAAAATATAAAAATTTGGTGGTGGGGAGAATCGAAAACCCCTGTCCGACGCGTGCGGATGCTCATATTGTAATCCGTCAAATCTCGACCGCAGGTTTCGGCCAATTTTCGCCTTAAACCCCGGCTGAAACTCGTTTTATTGGCCGAAACTAGCCACAACCCATACCGAAACTTCAATCGGTCAATAATATCTACAGATATAAAACACTAATAAATACTTACGCAATGCGCCCTCGCTGGGATATCCCGTGCCAAGGACACATCACTTAGATTTTTTTTGTGAATATCTTAAAATTAATTTTACTTTGAAAATATCAAAGCATTTTAACTTTGACAATTAATGCAACACTATCCAGCGTTGTTTTTGTTTATTTTCCCAGAAAAATTGTGTTGGACATATGCAAATCTCGAGCTTTATTATTGCACTTTAATTTTTATACCATAAAAATATTTCAACTTCAAATTAATTTTTCACTAAAATGTTTTATAAAAACATTTATTTAAAAATCAATCATACTTTTTATTAATCTGATTATTATTCCAAGGGTCTTTTACAAAGTGAACATTTAAATACGTAATTCTATAAATAAATAAATTAAAATTTAACTTAAAATTCATAATTTAAGTAAAACAATTTATTTTGTTATCACATGACGATTTTGAGAACAAGTGGGTTTTAAGTTTTTTCCGGAACATCACTTCACTCCCACAGTTTCGCACTTCTGCTGGGAGAGCATTCCATTCCATAGGGATTGTTTTCTGTGTTTTGTTAAATCATCATTATGTGTATGTATTATTTAATTTCCAACATCGCACTAAACCTATTTTACTTATAACAGAAAAAAGTGAATGATTAAAAATGTAAGGTTTTCTTACATATAATAAAAATTATTTTTAAGAGGACCTATCGGTATGTATTTTTTTCAATTCTTTTAATAAAATTTATCAAAACTGTAACCTAGTTTATTATTAGTCTTATTTAGGACTATGTTTTTATACATTTTGGTGCATAAATACTATGTAATCCCTGTATGCATCACCTCCTCGCGCGAAGGTTAGGCTTAGTACCGGGTAGCGGGTAGCGGGTAAAGCGGGGTACACACGTGTGGTGGTGGCGGGGTTGAACAGGGCCAGGGTGCGGGCGGGCCGCATAATGTTAGTTTAGATTTTTCCATGCACGATCACATTGCCGATGCCGAGTCACGTTGATTGTTTTCCTTCCTAATGCGGTTATCTGGGGAAGCTTACTTCTCGTTTAAAGGCAATCTTCTAATGTATATCTTCAGTCCTTACGCTTTATATTAAGTTATTGAATCCTAAATCCTAGCGCATCTCTCTATTTTTATTTATTAATTTATTTAGTTATTAACGGTTTAAAGAACCATTTACAAAAATTGTATTACAATCACTGCAGTGAACAAATTACAATGCCAAATGATAACACACATATTTTCAAGAATATTTTTTTTTTCATTTGCCAGTGTTACGTACATAATACACATGTTATGTATGTATGTATTGGCGGAGTCTACGTTCAAGGCGCACGGAAGGAATGCGATAGTGTGTTGTGACGCTTCTCGGTTGAGTTTCGATAAAAATTGGCCAGTCGATATTCGTGAATATCGACGCGTCAATTTTTATCATACCTCAACCGGGCAGCGTCACACACTACTTGAAAGTAGACCCCGTCTATTCCAATTTAATTTGCGGTTTATTCTCTGAATGACTATCGATTTTTTTGTCACTAAATACGGCAAATTGGGTAGATTTACATATTATACTTATTCAGATAATTAAATTGGAATGCGAAGCGATGCTTAGTCAACTGAAAATATATGTATGTAAATTAGTTTTTATTTTGTATGATATAAGAAATGTTAACATTTAAAAAAATGATAGACATGTCTACCGGTTTTGGGTTGTCAATGGGACCCAAATTTACAGAACAATGAAATAATGTAACCACGTTTGTTTAGGCGAAATCAAACAGCAAATAATTAGAAAATTATACTATGAAATTTGAACGATATAATAATGGTAGAATCATCATTTTTTTCCCAGCTCACTTAGGCGGGAGTGCAATACCCAACCAGCCACATATAACCTGTGGAAAGTATAAAGCAATAGAATAAAAAGTTAAAGGACAACGTAATTCGTATGAAAATAAAGTGAGAAAGTCTAGCAGCAGCAAACATTCCACTTGCGCTGCAATATCGGGAGAGCTTTGTGTTGGGCTCTATTACCATTGTTATAGCACACTTTCATACCCCTAACATTACGTTTGTTGTATTACTCACTCGCATCATAGCTCAGTGATATATTGTACAAAAAACATTTTTAAAATAACTTAATTCAAATAAGATATACAACGTTTCAAAATATGATAGAGTACATAGACGAGTAAAATTATTGTTAGCAATTCTAAGGCACAATGCTTAAAATTTATTTATTATTATTAAAGTCATCAATGAATCGGACAAATAGGTAGCAGGATAAAACTAAGTAAGCTTAAGACACTTAAGCTAATCTACAAAATTACACAAGAACACATTAAAGACGACGGCATCTCGCTGACAAGAGTAACTGACATACACAATCACACCAGAAGATCACAACACTACACATACAAAGAGCCAAAACATGAAAAGGCCAATCCCGACTTGTAAGCAATGGTCTAAAAATGTACAATAAGTAACCTCACAGTATTAAATCAGCGACTATACAGAAATTAAAAAATGAACTGAAAATATGATAATACCAAGACTGAAGATGTATAATATAAACTGCAAGGTTTCTTTACTAAATATGTGTTAAACAACAATGTTTGATTATGTCCAAATGCTTGCAGACTGGCTGGATTTCCTCCCTAGGGAGTTGTTCATATTTAAATTTATTTCAACAGAGAGGGAAAAAGTTTTCGAGAAGAAATTTGGAAGTCTAGGCATTTACAGGGCTTATGACCTGTCATTGGCTGGTTTAAGTGGCCACTTTACACACTGTGTAACATTCACCATTCTGCCCATGTTTGAACATCCACATTTCCTCAACTCTTCCATCTGTTGACTTTTGTGAAGTGAAAGAGCTGAAACCTTTATCACGTGGGTGAGATTCATCCGGCTGAACCAAATCACCTACTAGGCAACGCCTGGAAACAATTTTCCAATTTTTATACTTCTTCTTTTACCAGGTAGTAATTCAACAATGTTTGATTATGTCCAAATGCTTGCAGACTGGCTGGATTTCCTCCCTAGGGAGTTGTTCATATTTAAATTTATTTCAACAGAGAGGGAAAAAGTTTTCGAGAAGAAATTTGGAAGTCTAGGCATTTACAGGGCTTATGACCTGTCATTGGCTGGTTTAAGTGGCCACTTTACACACTGTGTAACATTCACCATTCTGCCCATGTTTGAACATCCACATTTCCTCAACTCTTCCATCTGTTGACTTTTGTGAAGTGAAAGAGCTGAAACCTTTATCACGTGGGTGAGATTCATCCGGCTGAACCAAATCACCTACTAGGCTCGAAAACTTTTTCCCTCTCTGTTGAAATAAATTTAAATGTGTTAAACAACTTACAAATGAAACATATGTTTTAAAAAATTACAACAAAGATGGGGAACATTTTGGAGAAGGGAATATGGAAGTCTAGGCATTGACAGGGCGTATAACCTGTCGTTGGCTGGTTTTAGTAGCCACTTTACACACCGTGTAACATTCACCATTTTGCCTGTGTTTGAACATCCATATTTCTTCAATTCTTCCATCTGTCGATTTTAGTGAAATTAAAGAGCTGAAACCTTTATTATTGTGAGAGATTCATTTGATCTAATTATTTCACATACTAGACAACGCCTGAAAACAATTTTCAAGTTTTTAAACTTCTTCTTGGACCAGTCTGTTTTATTACAATATTTTGAGACTGTCCAAATGTTTGTGGACAAAATACTGGATATCTCCCCCTAGAGAGTCGTTAATATTAACAAATTACAACAGAGATGCGGAACATTTTGGAGCAATTGGAACAGTTCCATATTCCCTTCTCCAAAACATTTGGACAATCTCAAAACATTGAAATATATGTACCTAAGTTGTTATTATCAGAGTACACATAAGAATAATGTTCATGTGTGCCCTATTTCAAGATTAAAAATAAATAAAATTAAAAAAAGCGTTCTTTTTAGAAATCTTGACTGTTCTAATTAAATGTTTTTTATTTATATTTTGTATGTATATTTTATATGTATTAAGTAATTTACGAGACCCGCGCGTGCATTCCGCTGTCCATCCCAAGTCCTGCGCCGCGCCGTGCGCTTAACCCGTGTGATCGGGCTATCTCGTATCTGGAAGTAGAGCGGCGCGGATCGCTTTTTACTGTAGCTGGATGTTGCATACTGCATACTGGATATTGGTGCCCCGCGATGGCGCTGGCGCGGCGGTCGGTTCATGATCCATATATCACGCGAGATGCCACGGCACGGCCGAAGGCAGGGTCAGGGGGCACCGCCACGGGGTCCGTATTTATTGTTTTATCAACAATATTTTAAAAGTCATTATTACTACAATATAAGGCAATTATATATTTTTAGAATAATAATGTTTCTGAAAGCAAATTATTCTACCAAATCCCAAAAGGAACACTCTCACACTACCAGAAGTCAAACTAGAGGATGGGTCATGGGGTCTATCACAAACTCTGAATTCGGGCAAAGAAATTTCAGGTTTCTGGGCCCCAAAATATTCAATATGTTACCCAAACATTGCAATACCATGACCCGGATTCAATTGAATAAATTTGTAAAAAAAATGATTACTGGGTTTAGGTCGAGAAAAATCCTAAAATTTATTCAAAATACATTCCTAAAAAATAAATGAATATTGTATAACTGTATAGTAAATTAACTAGTAGGTAGTAGTTATTGTTTATTTTGCATAAAAATGTCTGCCTTAAAACAGGTTGTACCTAGTTAGGCAGACTAGACATGATCCAGATAAATCTATTACCTAAGTGTGTATGTAGTAGATAAAATAATTGTTATTTTTGTTAATAAAATATTATTATTATAATACAATTATTTGAATAATTAACGTTTGTTTGATTAAAAATATTTATTCTTTGGTAGGAAATATGTAATAAAAACACGTTTTTTTTTAAGTCTACGAATTATAATAAGATAAAATTTGTGAGTACAGATAGCAGTCGTACTCCGCTCTACCCCAACTTGAATTCCATTTTCGAATTGTGAGTTATTTACAAATCGTTGAAAAATAACGCAAATATTTTTTTATTAATAAAACATATAATACAAAAAGTACACATTATACTCCCAGGAGTTATTAAAGAAACTCATTTGGGACCGTACATAAAAAAATCTTTTTTTTTGACAATACATAATATCATACATATAAATACATCCGAAATAGAAAGAAAACATTATTGTACAAGAAACATAAAACACAATACTTTACACCATCTATATAAATTACATTAATAATTATCACTATCAAAATGATTTATAAAATATTTTTTAATATTTTCTTCGTATTTCGTATAATTTTAATTTTTTCTCATGTATATTTCGAAATCGTATAACTTCAAATTACTAAATAAATAAAACAATGTATGTCACTCTCCAAGAACAAGAGTTAATATCTTTTTTGGAAAATGACAGGTATAACATTTAAAAAAAATATAAAAGTAGATTGTATAGAGAAAAAAATATGTATCAATAATGTAATTATATTAATCTGGATCTGGGCTTGGAGGGGGGAGATTTAGCATAATGTAAATTCTCGTCTTCCACACAGTAGCCATGCTTTTTATAGACCTGGGCTTGGAGGGCGAGAACTATCACGGGGACTTGTCACAATAGAACGTAGTTATGCAGAAAGCAGCCAGTACTTTTAAAAAAATATATATATATATATATATATATATATATATATACACATATATATATTTATATTTATCACCAATATCTCATCGTCTTATTAGGTGCAGTAAGGTCAATTCTATGTTCTGCTAAAAACAGCCAGACCGGTTTCAAACAAAAAACTATAATAATAAATAAATAAATAAGTAAGTAATAATTACCTTATGAAAATAGTGTCGATCACAAAAATGGCATTTCTCAATTTGCTGAAAACACGCACCACACTAGAAAAATCTTACGGTACTTAAAACTGGTCAAATACATGATTAGATTCTTGTTAGTAATATAATATTATAGATCTTCACTGGTTGCAGTGACGTCAGGAGCTTGCATAGCACTGACCCCACCTCTAAGAATAAAAATTATATTGATCAATTAAAAAAATATTGCATCAAAATAAAACTGATAAACGTAAAACAATACAATTAACATTAAGCCTTTTCAACAGTAGTAATAATTCCGTTTTTTTTTTTGTTTTATTTTTATAGTTTTGAAAAATACATTTTTTTTTCCTATAGTTGTTGGTTAATGTTAAAATAAAACAAGATTACATTGTATATGTCTATATATTCTAAAACTATTATTTTTGTAAAAATTAATGTAATTAAACTAAACGACACGGAGTTTCCCAGTGAGGAATGCATTGTTAATTCAACTATACAATGATGGAATATTGAATTGAATAAATACGTATTACTTTAAAGCCGGAACAGATTCAGATTGTTAAGATACGAAAAAATAATATAGGTAAATCTCCCAAAAAAATCTTATCTTATTTTAGTATTCAGACTTTCCGAACAACCTTAGAACGGAGTTCGTTGTAGTAACCGTGTCAGAAGAAAGGTCTGATTATATCTTGTTCCCAGCCTTCTCCCGCCAGATACTCTGAGCCATCTCCTCTTCTCTATTTATTCGCCTCTTGGTTCTTTTGTTCTGGTTTCTCGCCTTTGCCTTCTGCATCTACTTGCCCCGTGCTATGCTAATACCGTGTCGTGCCCAACACGATCTATATGGTCCGGCTCTAAGAGTGACGCCTAACTTGGTCGTAAAACATTACATTCATATTTTTTATTATTTTTTAAATTTATTGAAGTTCAACAATGATACATAAAATACGTACCCATATAAGTTTTATAGAACTCCACCATCTTTCATAAATTATATAAAATAAACGTGTTACTTAATTCAACCAATTTGATTAATAATAAAGATTGAGTCAAAGATAAGACTAGTTGTTTTCAAAGAAAAGAAGAGAATATAAGAAGTAATAAAAGAAACTAAATTTTCAGGTTATGAAAGATTAGACATTTGATTTCAGAAAGTAATTTTTTTTATAATCAATTTCTTAATTATGATAAATGGCAATATCAACTTTTTTTCTATTTGTTTATATAGTCTTAGCATGCTTGCAAGAGGGTTAAAATGTGTCATATTGTTTTTAAAAATTGAAGGTAAAAGGTATCGGGTGATCTCAGACGCCTACTGGGAACGTACAATGAGACATTTTCAACGCAAAACACTGAATCAGCATTATTGCGAATTATTAAGGGTTTTTCAATTGATTAGATAGATAGTAGATTTTGATGGCCCGTGACGGCCATTTTGTTTTAATGACTTCTGTCAAATATTTTTTTTATTATTCAGTTACTTATGCTAAATCACCATGGCAAGTTACATAATTGAACAGCACGTTTAAATGATAAAATATTATTTTCAAAATGAGTGTTCGTTAGTACAAACGTTGCGCGCATTGCGTCCATTTTACGGTAGACGTGGTGGCCCTTCACAGTCAACTCTTCAACGTTTGGTGGCCAAATTTGAGATGGCCGGTTCGGTAATCAATCAGCCAACGTACGTTAAAGGAACGCAAGATCGGCCGAGAACATTGCCGCTGTCCGTGAATGTGTACAGCAGAACCCGAGGCAGTCGATTCCTCGCCGTGCACAAGAACTCGGTCTTTCGCGGACTTGGCGAATATTGCGTCGGGACTTAGGCCTACACCCGTACAAGATCCAACTGACCCAGGAGCTCAAAGTTCATGACCATAGACAACGCCGTTTGTTCGCTGACTGGGCTTCGAATCGTTTGGAAGACAAGACGACCCTAATTTTTACCGAAAAATAATTTTTAGCGACGAGGCGCATTTTTGGATGAATGGCTGTATTAACAAGCAAAATAGTTGTATAAGGGACGACACCAACCCACGCGAGGTTCGCCAGGTGATAATGCATCCTCAATAAGTTACCGTTTGGTGTGAATTTTGGGCCGGCGGCGTCATTAGTCCGTACTTTTTCGAAAACGACGTTGGTGAGGCGGTCACCGTCAACGGCTATCGCTATAGAACAATGAAAACCAATTTCTTATGTCCCAATTCGAACCATATGGACCTAGACGACATGTGGTTCCAGCAGGACGGCGCTACGTGCCACACAGCGGACGTAACTTTGACATTCTGCATGAACGATTTGAGTGTAAGGTTATCTCTCGCAGGGGTGATCTGAATTGGCCACCGAGGTCATGCGATTCGACCCTGCTAGACTTTCTCTTGTAGGGTTTCTTGAAGTCACAGGTCTATGCAAATAAACCACAATCGATCGATGCCCTAAAGGTAAACATACCACAGGCCATCGCTCAAATTCAGCCGGATCTACGCGGAAGAGTCGTTGAAAATCGGACCACTCGGATCCGTGCCACCGTAAGAAGCCGAGGCGGGTATTTAAACGAGTTCATATTTCACGCTTAATGGAACATATGGGCCTTTCAATTAAAAAAGATTTTTTTTAATACCTCACACACAACTTGTTTTATTTCATTTCAATATCTACCCGCCCTTATTGAAAACCCTTTATAATATTTATGTTTTGTTTATTTTTATAATGAAAATTAAACAAATATATATGTTTTCATCTTATTCACCTACTTTATATCCAGGATTATTAGAATGTGTTTTTTTTTAGTATCAATATTGAAAGGGTATTCAAAAAAAAAAAAATTTTTTTTCATTAAATATTTGTAGCGTATTATGTTGATTAGTTATAAAAAATATTTTAGTAGGATCACATTTCTTCATGGAAATTGTGATGTTTTCTTGTTAATATGGTTTTTATTTTGGGCATAGTTTTTTTATTGTGACTGATAATTGATAATCGAAACAACATGATCGAAATTGGACATATGAAATTTATCCCATTTTGCAGAGCCCCTTCTAAAATGTATTTTTATGATTTCTACTACCTCGATACAGCTATGTTTTCATTTGAATTATCACATTGCTTATTTTAAATTTTAAATATATAAATTTTCGTTTTTACGATTTATCTAAATATTTTAGTTTGGGTGACGTTTTCAAAGAGTTGTGTATAACCCACTATTAGGAAATGAGAATCAGGTTTTGGTACAGTGGGGTTCGAACTTCGGACCTCTGATCTGTAAGTTCGCGATGCTAGCCACGAGACCACAACACGGTTCTTTTAACGTTTTTATAATTTTTCTTTTGACGATTTTTGATGTTTAATCCGGTACGAAAAAAGGATGTCTTGGATTTAAAAAATATAACTCACTGTAATTTACGCAATTTAACGAGTTGCACGTATATCTGGAATTATTCAAATCTGTGTTTTTTCGTTAATCCTTGGTAATGAATGTCTCATCTTCGCCCCATCGCTGCATCACGTGGTAGTAAAGCGACTAAATATAGCGGCTGCATCCTGCCCATAAAGTTCCCTATGCCCGCCTGCGCCTTCAGCAGGACTCCGCCGGTAATTATTCCTAACCCAGAAACTGTCACCCCCAATAGAGTTGAAGGATCCATCTTTCTCTCCGGGACTTTTACGATCTCCATGTCGCCCCTCTCCTCATCACGCGGGACAGGTAACATAAATAACCGGATGACTCTAGCCCTAGTCACCCCTACTGGATACAGTAGGTACACATTATAATGTATAGTGCACGCTTAATCTCTGTTTCGTTTGTTAGTTTTATTTTGTTAAAATTGACTATTCAATTTTCTGTAAATTTCGAAACTATACCATTGACTTTAGAAGTTATTATAGCCTTGCACTGCATTTTAAATTTCACGAATGCGTATGTTCAGCGGAATGAAAAAAAAATTGTTAATAGACTATAAAAGTAAACCAATTTTTTTTGTAATTTTTTTATCAGCGTTATGATTTTTAAAGTTAAGTATTTTCTATATTACTTCCCGTGTGACGTCTCCAGTTCTCTTCTTCTTCTTCTCGATGAGTTCTGCTGATTAGTCAGTTTATTTACCATAAACCGAAAATCTATCACAACTGTCTTATCATTGGTTGATTCGGAAAAACTAGTGACGTCGTGCAAAGTATTTCGTTTTTATTATTTTTTTTCATACATTTTTAAGAAACTTCGCCGTACAATTTAATACTTAAATAATGTTTAACTCGCGTAAGAATACATTTTTTATATCCAATTTCTCACAGGATGGAACTTCTTCATTTCAAAAAATTTAGTATTGTTTTGAGGGGTACTTATTACACATTTAAAAAACGATAATAACAATATTCACTTGTTAATAACTCGCTAACTAAAAAAAAAAAAATACGCTGGCGTCTATCAAAAAGCTATCGTTAATGTTGTAAAGTTTACATTGGTGTGCTCGAAACTTAGGTACTTTGGCGGAAGATGTCTGCGCAAAAGTAATTCTGTCCTGAAAATTTTTAAGTTGAGTGTTCTCTCCCCCTCGCTTACCATAAATCACAGCGAATGTTCGGAAAAGTGAATGATAAAATACAAGTGCAATATGTACCTTCCCTCGCCGACTCCTTACTCCTAATCTGTATGGGAATCTCACACGTCGAGAGAAGGCCTGTACGCTGTACGCTGTACGCCTGTTGCTAACTCGGTATTAGAATATTCCGCACACCTCCGATGATGAGCATATAGTGCTATCGATTCCGCTAGTGTTCCGGTCGATGTGTTGATGATTGGATACGTGACTTATCATCCTACTGCATCCTCTGCTTTGCCGTATTGTCGGGAATTTTACGCCAAATTGCCACAGGTAATGTGATCTGATCCAACTAGCAACAATTTACTGCAAATTCGCTCATATGAGATTCGAATTATTACCCCGTACGCCTTGCAACCCCTAACGGAAATATTACATTATACATACCGCGATCAGTTTAAATTATTAGTTCTTCTGTGAAATATATTTGGTTAAAAAAAAATTGCCACAGTTAATTTTATCGCTTTTATATTGGAGCACGTATTTATTAGTAACACTTTTTGTGAAAAGCTTTGTTCAGCAGATTGCGAAAAATAACGGCGACATGCCTTATCGCGCGTTTGTAACGCGAGATTGATAACTCACATCTGAACTTAGATTATTTACAATATGAGTATGCATGTAGGCTACTCTTGGCATTATTTAATTAAAACAAAAAATCTTACGTGTGTATGTTTCAGAAGCGGTTGATTGATAATGATTAATTGGGCGTCATACTTCCTAGTCAAACAAAAATATGCTGGTTCTTTCTGATATAATATCTTGGGCCGCGATTGCAATGGGAAGTTAAGGACGTCATACCCTCAGCATGACGGTATAGTTAAAGATAACGCACCAAAATGACATGCCTTTATTATGACGTCATAGGTGGAATAAAATCTCCCGAGTAATCACGAAGATGCACTACAGACCCTTTATCTTAAACGCGAAAGAGAAGTAAATAAATTTTGAAGTCGAATTAAATTCTGACTTAACTGTCAGTTTTGAAAACGAACGGCTAGATGCAGAGATAATGTGGCTAGATGCTGCCCTATTGACGTATAGCAGCATCTAGCTATAAAAATGTATAAATTTGATTTTGTTTTTTCCTATCTTTCTGAGAGGGAGCACGTATCGAGATCTCGAGTAATATGTAGGTAAATAGAGATATTCGGAAAGTTAACTATACGGTCCTAGGAACTGTCAAATCTTGTATAAAAATCATGTTGAAGTTAACATTTTTGGTTTTAATTGAGATTTATTTAAATTTTATTAGTTTTGAAGTCGCTGGTTTTTATCACAGACGCCTATTTATATAATATAAATATGAAGGAGAACTATTTGAAATCGCAATTAAGTAAGGAACGCGGAGTAATTTTTCGACGTCGCTTATTGGTTGAATTCCATCATATGACGTCAGAGATGACAAGTCGGTATTGCATCCCGATGTATATAGAGATAGAGAAGTTAAGTATACCGTCTCGGTGAGTACCGATGAAGTTAGAGTTTGACATTCCCCACCCGGTATGGGTTTGTTTTGTTTTTTTTTTTAATAATTTGAAATTGAAACTGCATTGACTTTTTTGCAATCTATAAGTGGTATTTTTCAGTCCTCAAATTACGGATATATTTTTTAAATTTTGCCCAACGCGTTTTTATTCTCATTTGCATGGCATAAAGTGCATTGTGTCACCGTTCACAACCTGTTGTAAATGTTCTGTTCTTCGTAGACGAATTTCTATTCCTATAAACTCGCTGAGAAATCGGATATATGACTTCTGCAGAGAATCTAGTACTTGAATTCGTGAGGATTTTTTAAATTGCGCCTTGGTGTGTATGTATGTATATATGTGGGTAAGTAAGTAGGTAAGTAAATAGGTAGGTAGAGGCAGTGTGAAACATGTATGTTGCGACCGGTCACGATCCTCGCGGGTCGCCATCCAGTGTGATTACACCACCTAGCACCTGTACTGGGAATATTATGATACGGGACAACCAAGAGTGGTGCTAGACGCCATTTTACTGCCAACAACTCATGACTGCCACCGTTTTCTTTTTCTCGATTTACTTTTATTCCTCGCTTTACATCAATTCGAAATTTAATTAAATCTCAATTTTATTTTACCGCATGTCGTACCTACCTTTAATTCGATTTAGCACTAAATTGTTAAGAGGGATATTTGCTTGTTTCAGAATTCATATAAATAATGGTAATGTAATTTATTCAATCATTCGGCTATTTGAGAATCGAACCTGAAATCTATGGTATGCAAACGCACCAACCACCAGATCTCGAGGCGAGCAATCACGCAATAAATCAGTACAGTATCTTTTCATCATCATTCCTTTTCCACACCTAGTGCTGAAGATATTTTTTTAAAGAAATGTAAATTAATTTAAGTAAAAATCTATACTATACCATCAGTGTAATGAGGAAGTTCAGTGTCTTTTTTTATTTGTTAATAGACTATTAAACTAAGCCAAAAAAATATAAAAAATTACATATCGTATTATCAGCGCTATGATTATGAGTTTTGTATTTCTGAAATAACTCCCCGTGTGACGTCAGAGGTTGCTCACTGTTAGTTCTTCCCATTGGTTCGTTTACGGTAAGCTAACCGGATATCCTTCACAGCTGTCACATCATTGGTTGGTTCATATGAACCAGTGACGTCAATCAAAGTAGTGCGTTTTTATTATTCTTATCGTACATTTTTAAGAAACTTTGCCGTACAATTTAATGCTATAATTTTTACCGCGCGCAAGAAAACATTTTTTGTATCCAATTTCCCGAAGGGCTGAAGTTCCTCATTGCGTGCGGTATTCGGTTATGTGGTCGAATTTGTGGAGATTAAATATATAACGTACCTATACAGACATTCTGCAATCGTTCCATAAACATAATATATCAAGCAGTTCAGAACTAGCATCTGGGTAACATCTAAATATGTACATCTGAATAATCAAGGAATATGTATAGGTTTCAGAACATCCGAGCTCGCAGTAGTTTTCTAGGCGATTGTTGCGGCCGAGGTTCTCCCGTTCTCACGTTCTCGGCTGTTTGACGGTATAATAGTTTCGCGAGGAATAGTAAACTGGCTGGTGTCACTACCTACTACCTGCTCGCCGCTCGGTGTTCAGGCCACTGCAGGTCGGCGCGGGTAATGGCGTCTCATTTTAATATCGTTACAGTTACTTTTTATTTTACGCGGATAAATGTTACCGAATCGTGCAGTCTAATTTTACGGTGCTTGAACTGCGGCTCACCTGGAACTGTCCGTACTTGCTATTTGCTACTCGCTACTCGCTGCTCGCTGCTCGCTGCTTGCTGCCATGGACCTATCCTCTCTCTCTACCGATAGCAGAGTTATTCTGAATAGTCATTATAATATAATTATGTAAATATTAGTATCACGATAAACGATTGTGGTTTTCGCAGATTCTATAATGATTATTCTAGAATGAAATCCAGACTTTGTAGACAAGGACTGGTTTTCATTATCCATGGAGTTATCAAGATTTACGTATTAGAACAGATAAAAACCGTCTTAGAGAAGGGAATATGGAGGTCTAGGCATTTACAAGCCTTATGACCTATCATTGGCCTGTTTAAGTGGTCACTTTACACAACATCCGCTCTTCTTCAATTCTTCCTTCTGTTGATTTTAGCGATGTTGCTGATCTGACACCTTTGTTTATGCGGGTGAGATTCATGCAAATGAATTATTTCACCCGGCAACGCATGAAAATATTTATCAGTAAAAATATTGTTAATTTAAACCGACTGGTCCAAGAAGGCGTATAAAATTTGGAAAATTAATTAAACAATTTAAATGTGAATTAACCTACGGGGCTATCTCCTTCTTGTATAAATGTCGTTTGATTATTTTTTTCCACAATCGTTATTGAGTTAGCAAAGAGATGTCGTAAACTACAAAGCGTTAGGAAACTACTAATTGGCCAGAAATATAAATTGCATATTGGAAAAATGTTTTTTTTTGTGTCAGAAATTTTGATAATAATGATAGGGAAACCTTCACAAACCGTTTCTAGGTGTTATGCGTTCTTTCTCATTCACGGTCTAGTTGTCCTCTTGCGATGCAATTACTCTACAAAGGGGCACATAAATGGTATCATAATATTGTTTTATGTTCTCGGATTGTATAGAATTTACACAACCATCTGTGTACATTACGTAGCTTTTCGCTTTGGAACCACTATTTTTGTTCATTTTAACTGTTTGATGATCTATGTATGTTAAATGCCTTGTTAAATGATTATTGTTCTGGCAAATCAAAGAAAAAAAATCGCCGTGACGTTATTCGAATTAAAAAATATATAATATGGCACGAAATCATATCTTTTGACACAATAGTTACTAAGAAAAATTGTGAAATGTTGCCGTATCAAAATCTCTAAATATTACAAATCTGTTTAATGTATGTAGGTATATACTCGTACGCGATTTGCAATGTTTCAGAGCCAGACCGCGATATTTAAGAGGAAATGTCTTTTTATAGTCGAAAAATCTAAAGATATGTATTTTTTTTTATTTAAATAATTTATTGACAATTCTTTATGAAATTCTGTTGTAATGATGTAATAACTTATATTTCCATGTAAGTTATTAATTAAAAAATACTTGGTACACTTCCACTCTATTTTTGTTTGACCAATTAGCGCTTTCACCCTCTAATGGGCACATACGAGGGCGGATTGAAAATGAAGCTACCTAAGTAGGAAAAAAACTTTTTTTTTTTAAAAAACATTTATTTCTCAACTTAGTCTCCTTTTACTTCGACACACTTAGTAAGAGGATATTCCAACTTTTTTATACCATCTTAATAATTAGATTTCGGGAACCTCTCAAAATACGCGTTAGTTTCGGTAATCACTTCTTCGTTTGAGCTGAATCTTTTTCCTGTGAGCCATTTTTTCAAGTTTGGAAACAGGAAAAAGTCACTAGGAGCTAAATCTGGACTATAAGATGGATGATCAACCAATTCGAAGTGTATTTCACGTAATTTTAGCATCGTATCCAATGCTGTGTGAACCGGTGCGTTGTCTTGAAGAAAGAGCACTTTTTTCTTCTTTAAATGTGGTCGTTTTTCTTCGATTGCATTATTCAATTGATCCAATAATGCACGATAATACTTGCCTGTGATTGTGGATCTTTTTTCAATATAATCGATGAGCAATATTCCGAGTGCATCCCAAAATACAGTGGCCTTAACCTTGCCAGCCGATTTCACTGCCTTTGCCTTCTTCGGAGCACTTCCACCAGCTTCCACCCATTGTTTCGATTGATTTTTGGTTTCAGGTGTATAGTGGTGCACCCACGTTTCATCAACAGTTATTAATCGACGCCAAAAACAACATGATTACGTTTTATAATGTCCAAACACTGCTGTGAAGTGGTAGATTAGATAGATTAAATAACGATGTATCAAACTATGCATCACATTTAAATGAGTCAAAACATAATTTTGACGAATAAAAAAACATAAAAATTTTACATGCAGGACATAAAGGTCAAAAGTTGGATAGATTAGAAATTTTAGAAATAAATTGGATAAAAGTGAATAGCGATAGAATTTTGATAAATCAGCAGATAGAATTAAAAAAACTCACCCTTATTAGTCCCCTAAGTTGGAGCCAGTACATTGTAATAAAACAATAAATGTTTTTCATAGAATAGAATTCTCTCTTACAGTACACCGCCAACACATGTTTCAATAATTTGTCCCACTCTGTTCCATTGAAATATTACACTTAAGATAATATTTAATTTTATATCAATTATCCCCACACTGTATAATATTCACCAGTCTGAAGATGCCCATCAAAGGGTGAAAGCGCTAATTGGTCACACAAATAAGTGAAAGTGTACCGAGTATTTTAAAATTAATAACTTAAATGTAAATATAAGTTATTACATCATATGTATTTTACTTGCACCAAAGTGTTATAAATTTGAAGTATATATATTATGGACTTGTGAATAATACTGAAAACAAATTAAACACAGTACATTCGTCTTCAGAACAGCGAGGAGAAGTAAACATGTTTTTTTCTTTATAAATTTATTGCATGTCGACTGTGGAATGGAAAAAGTTTTTAAGCGACATGTCGCAACTTTACAGAAGAACCAATTAAAGTATTTTTTTGTTTTTAATAAAATATCTCATAAATCGATTTTTTATGAAAAGTTTGTAGGAATCACGCCAAAATAATAGGTATGTATGAGATTTTTTTATTAATCAAAAAAATATACAAAAGAAACTTTAATTGGCTCCTCTGTAAAGTTGCCACATGTCGCTTATTAACTTTTTCCTTTTCACCGTCGACGTGCAATAAATTTCCCTGTCAACAAATATATTTATTTTTAATTTATTTATAAACCCTTACAGATTACATTCATTTAACAAAATATTTTTTCTTTTTTAAATTCATATTATATTATTAATGATAATATTTTTAACATCTCTGTAAAGGTTGTCCGAGTCTTTTGTTTAGTTTTGTGTGGTAGTTTATTGTATAATTTCAGTCCCTGGTATTTCAGTCTCGACTGTCCTTGTCTCGTTTTAGAATGTATGTGATATTTTTCTGATATTCTCGTTTTGTATCCATGTATATTACACTTTTATTACATATACATATTTATTACCAGGGAATCGATATAACACTAGAACATTTGAACATGAATGATATGGAGTGTCCTCCGGTGAGGTTAGTCTCCATCTTAAATGGCCTAGCCTGCTCTAATGCGAAGGTTTTTTGTAATTTTAATTATACGTAGTTTTTTACCAATAACAAAAAACTAAAACTACGAAATTATAAATAAATTACTAACTAAATTTAGGAATTAAATAATTATTATTTTGTATTTAATATATCGTAATGCTTTAATTAATTTATTTAAAAAGTATATTTTATCTAATATTACGAATGATATAACGAAACATCTATTTTTAAATCATTATTATTTTTTTTTTTGGCAATGAACACCCGTGCGATGGTGGCGCTTGGCCATTAGCTACGCGCGTACTATTTTACTAGTGCAACTTGATGAAATATTTCTCGCTCCGATAGCTACGGAGTCAGGTCTGGTGGCGGGTGCCGGGTGCTGGGTGCTGGGTATTGAGCGTTGCGCTGCGTAGCCTTCACGCCGTACGTGGGATATCGCGCGTTTTCCTTCTCGGAAATGTGCCGTGTTTTCCATCCACTTCCAATGGAAAGTGTCCCCCGGACTGTGTCAAGAGCGCGCACGCAATCTCTGATTTCTGCATTGTATTACGAATTCCGTACTGCGATTACTCGACTATTTTCATCCCCAATGAATTGTCTCTGTTATTCGATTTGTAGCAAAACCAAGTCTACCAATGAATAAAATGACTCGCCTTCAGTCTGTTTTAAATGCCGCAGCGAGA
>NW_028280666.1:0-28819 GCF_059751315.1 Micrasema longulum | reverse complement strand
TGTAGTGAATAGGGCACTGCATTCGTAAACAAAATGCAGCGTATTTTAATCATGCGTTACAATAAGGTAAGGTTAATCCTGATTTTCAGGTAGCAGTCAAGAAATAATGAAATATTGCAGTCTAATCAATTGAACCCAGAACGTCGAAAATGGTAGGCAAAGACGCCAACCACTTAACTATAAAATGGAATAATCACTACTCAATTTCTTTATTCAGATTTTTTACCAGAGTCAAAAGCACTCGTCAAGGCTTCTGGTTCCATTTCACATTAATAATTGTATTTTTCATTCGCCACAAACAATACACATCTCGAATTTTTAATTATCTTTAGGATTGAATGTAACAATCCTTGTTATTTTAATAAACACGTAGGGTCGTTTTCTTGCGAAATAAACATTCTTATACATATCGAAACACATTTCTATGTTAGTAAATACATTTCTTCATACATGATGCTGGGTATATAATACACATTAGTTTGAACATATGTACGGAGGTGGCTCAAACATCGACTTAGTAGAAATCCGCGAAAATGGGAGTTCGCTCTGAGATTTCAACACTTCGTACCCGTCTGAGCTAAAAACTCCGCCCGGATTAGGTTCGGCAAATGCCGAGAAGCTTAGATTGGAAAATTCGTTTCTGGAAAAGGGGATAGTCTTTTGAGTTGGTATTTACGATCATGGCAAAACTTTATGTGCCGGAAAATTTTTGGTTTATTTTTTGAACTAAGAAATAATTAAAAGAGTAGATTCATACATGAAATTTAGGTGAATACATTTAGAGGCCTCATGAATGGCATAAATGATGTTTTATACCGCGAAAACAATAAACAATTTAGGCATAAATATATGTATATTTTTTATCAATATTCCTACAGAGATGAGGTAGAATTTTTTCAAATTCAGGATTATCGATATTCGAGCGTTTACAGGGCTTATGACCTGTCGTTGGCTGGGTTGAGTGGCCACTTTACGTTTTTAACAACATTCCCCATTCCGCTTATTAGCGAATATCGACATTGGTATCATTTTGATTCTCATAAATATATGTTTCCAAGGTTCTTAATATTTTTATTGATAAAGCAATTTTTTTGTTTAATGCATTTTTTTTTTGTGCCAACAACAACAACAACAACAAACCATCACGCCGTTTCCCCGTAGGGGTAGGCAGAGAGGATAGAACGCCATAACACTCTATCTTGGCATACAGACCTCGCTTCCTCTACATTCATACATCTTCTTATGCACGCACGCCGATTATTCCTACTTTTGACATGTCCATCTTCAAGTATTTGATGGACTTGATCGTGCCATGTCTTTCTCGGTCTTCCTCGTTTTCTGCATCCATCAACATTTGCATCGTAGATCCTTTTAGCCGTTCTTTCGCTGTCCATTCGCTCTACATGTCCAAACCAACGCAGCACCCCTTTCTTAATTCTGTCAATAATGCATGTCTCAGCCTTACACACTTCACGGATCTCAACATTTGTGCACCTATCATACATCGTTTTACCACACATTCGCCTGAGGGATCGCATTTCGACGCATGCCTTTTTGCCTAATTCTACTTTCAGTTTTCTTGGTTATTATTACAAATGCATTATTAAAACTTCGCATGCCTTTATGCCTAATTCTACTTTCAGTTTTCTTGGTTATTATTACAAATGCATTATTAAAACTTCTATTATTGTAACAATAATCCTGATAATGGATGCTGCAATGCGATTCAAATCTTTGAAATCGAAAAACCTTAAACAGCATCTGACCGGCCCCGGCCAGCCGGAAAAATCATAGAAATTTATTCATTTCCATTTTTTAAATTAGAATTTCAAAGAGGAGATACATTTCTTAACGAAACATAATTCATCTAAGATATGGGATTACTAATATACCACGAATTTATTTAAAACTTTAAGTACAAAGAATAAGTTATTTTGCGGACTTGTTGCTAAAAGCAATATGTTACTGCAAACCAAAATACAGATTGGTCAAAAAGAAGAGATTGGTCAAAATTTCATACTAGAAAAAAACATAAATATATACCAAAAGACAGGTACATAAAATAAAATAAATTTATAATTATTTAAAAATAATCTGTTTTTAAATTGAGAGATAAGGCTTGTACATATTAACTAAAATAAAATTAAAAAAGTAAATTATGTTAAACATGTTAAATGATGAGGAATGTGAGATCAAATCAGAGATGAGTAAAAATCAAGAAGTTCAGGATTCTGAAGAGAGATAATAATGTTTCAGGCATTTTTCGAAACAGGCTAGAGAAGGTGCATTTTTATAAGAAGAGGTAGCTCTTTTCAAAGTCAAGCAGTTTGGATGGAAAAGGAAGCAAATTTGGAGCGAAAGGTTGATACATGGTCATACTTTGCGAGATTGAAAATAAAACGGATGCATTGATTTTGTAAATGCCCCCGACAATCTATGAGTTCCATATTGGCGTCCAGATAGCAAATGTTTGCATAGCAGAGAGAAGGCAATATAATAGATTGGGACAGATTTTTTTTGCTGTGGTTGGAAGAAAATTCTGCAGTCTTTTAAATGAATGGAAGGTGCGATAAAACTTCTTCCCACCCTCACTAATCTGTTCTTGCCACGTTGGCAAGTGTTGGTCCATAATAATGCCAAGATTTTCAACTGTTTTTGTAAAAGGATGCCCATTTCGGTCGATCACTAGCGTAGGAAAATTTGAGAAATATAAAAGAGAGATTTGTCTATGGCTATCAATAATAATTGCCTGAGATTTTTTCAGATTGATCAGTTAGCCGTTATTTTTGGACCAACAAGAAATCGAATTCAAATCAGAGTTAAACGTTTTAATAGCATTACTGATATTTTATATATCAGTTTGCAAGTAAATCTAAATATCATCGGCATAAAGATGAAACGAACTGTGTAAATGTGAAGATATTTAGTAAGAATAGAAAACATTCAGAATATTGCTATTTTCACTCATCATGGAATTATTTCTCTACACGCAGAAGACGTGTGGGACCATTAATGATTAACAAAATTGTTGCAAGATTAGTCGACTGTACCCAGTAACCCTGGGTTCAAAAATCAAACATTTTCAAGACAGGATTTGTAGACAGTACCACGTATTTTATATACTAATGAGTAAAACGGGCTTAAAATTGGGCTATGGTCCCGTGGCTAGGGTCTCAAACTTACGAATCAAAAGTTCGTGGTTCAAATTCCAATCTACCGCAAATTGATTCCCATTTTCTAATAGTGAAATATTTGGGTGAAACATAAGAACGCAAATCCTTTTTTTTTAAATAAAAAAAAGCTTCATAATATGCAAAAATGTTTTTTTTCTCTGTAGGTCTTGTTCAGTTTACAGATCCTAATTTACAGATATATATTATACAATTGCACATCGTCAACACTGTCGTATTTTGAAAACGATTAAATATTAAATGAAATTACTAACCATTTCCTCATTAAGCATCCAAAAATAACACATGATCTAAGCGGGGGGACTAAACGACCCCAGTGCCTGCTTGTATCATCACGAGAGTAAAAAGTTGGATGTAATTATTATCGTGCAACAATTTATTCATTTTATCGCGTACACATTTTTTACTCATTCGTATATTTTATTCATTTTTGTTAGCTCGCCGAATACTAATTTACAAAACGTAAAATCGACCATTGAATTTTTTATGATATAAGAAATATATATTGAAATTTCAAAACAAAAACAGGAAAATGTTTTTTTCTGTTATTTTCAAGATTAAAAAATATATGTGTTTAAGAATTTATAATACTTTTCTCGAATAATAGTAGAATTAAAATTAATCTATGGGGGATCCGAATCCTCCTCTTTGATCCGGCTAGGTTATTTATCTACATGCGTTGCATGTAAACGTTGAGAAATATGATGCTAAAATGCTTCTTTTAAAAAAATGTTAGGTTGTTTTTTTTACACTAGTAGTTTGATTTAAAAATCCCTCCCGAAAACTCTTTGACCCAAAGTATACTAATGATGCAGTTATAATTAACGATTTGGTCGGGGGTCTTCAGGTTACTGTAGATAAGTTAAATAGGTACTCCGCATGCATGGGTTTCAAAATCAATATTGCGAAAACTCATGTACTGTGTAACACTTCATACCCGATACCCAAAATCCCCTGACTCTGTCAAACCAAGTCATCAGAATGGTTGAGAGTTTCAAATACCTGGGAGTATATGTTACGGAAAATGGCAGCTTTCAAAAAGAACTAGAAATCAGTGGCGAATTGTGATTTTATTTACAGGTAAGCTATAAAAAGTATAATATACCTATATATTTGTACCTACATAGGAGGTACATAATATAATGTAAGTAATATATACCATAAATTGATATTTTTCTGTGATTCTGTGTGATACAACAACTCTCATCCATGAAATCAACTCAAACGATGTAACTTTGTGATATATTATATTATATAGATATATTATCCATTACTTTAATATATAATTCTTTATAAAAAACCAAAAATACCACTATGAATTCAGTCGATATTAGGTATTCAATTAAAATGTCAACTGGCCGCATTGTTCTAGTAATTACTAGCCTTAAAACGGCCGCGTGGAGTGCTATGTGGAGTGGAGTGGAGTACTGTCCTGCACTGTGACGCATGAAAGTTATTATGGTCTTATGTCATAAGTACCATCCCAAATAAAAATGGTCCTTAAGAAACAATGTTTGAAATACTGTTTTCCAAATCAAGAATCTTCAAATAATTTGTGTAATCTGCAAGTTTAATCTAGGAGAAAAAACCCGCACTGGGGTTAGTACATTCAAAATATAGTATACTTATTTGTATGAAAAAATAAGCTGGAATAATCGGCTAGTTTCTTGGCTCACTGCAGGCGCTAGACGCGCTTTATTGAACTTTATATTTATATCAGGATAAAAATACAAACGATGGAAATGATTTAAAATAAATGGTAATTATTTATTTGTTTTTCTTTAAATAACCACGCTTGCCTACTTAACGAGGCATCAGGTTCTCGACGTCCTGGACGTCCACTGCTGATTGTTGTTTGTCGGCAGTTCGCGTCAAAACTACGGGACGCAAACCTGACTTAGGAGGATGCACAGGACCTGGCAGCTGACAGAAATGCTTGTAGGATTTTTGTGGACACTATGTGATCTTTCTGGGGAGCGGACATGGAATCATGATGATGAGTTTGATTTATCGCTGTCATATTCCAATTATTACCAATTTTCATTGTCAGCATTTTCCAAATTCAGCTTCTTTCAAATACTTTAAACTAATTAAAGATTTAATTTAAAAATACATAAAAAAGAGCACCGCGTCACTGTTATTCGAAATTGTAAAGAATTTAAGTCCATCGCAAAATTGAAAGTTTCTTTTGGCTTTCGTAGTTACGTTACAAAGATGCAAGTAGTTATTAATGCAGGGAGATTGAAAAACCGCAGCGTAATTAAAATTATCAGATAAAACTTAAAATGGATGAGTAGAAGCTATTTTGTTATAAAAATGCTTTTTAGCGCATCTTGGGGTTTCTTTCAAGAAAACCGCGCTAAAGTGGGCGTCGGAGCTATTATAAAATTTTATTAACAAATTAATTTACGCGCAATAAATTTTGCATATCACAGACAATAGACAAAATTAAATATGAGGGCGAGCGGAAGCTTAATTTAATAAACGCGACGAGTTTAATGAATTTTCATGAAACGAAATTAACATATGGAATTACAACTAGGCTCTGTTTAACACAAAAGCCGCTTTTTAATTGGCTCGCTTATATCAAATTGTTATAATGATTTTTTTTAATACAAACAGGTCGAGGTCTGGTGGTAGTGTCGTGGACTAACAAATCAGAGGCCCAAGATTTAATTAATTCTCATTTCTAAGCTCAGTAATTTCTTACGGTTATATTACAAGAACACAAATGATAAAAAAAAAGGTTTTCTCAATCAAATTGAAGAGTGGCTCCTAAAAATCGGAAGAAGTCAGGAGAGGTCCTAAGAATTTTGTACTGTCATCAAGGATCGATGTTTGTTGAATTTTTTACTTCTTCGTTGTTTCATTTACTTTTGTTTATTTTCCTGTATGTATTTTAATCTTTAACTCTAAGTTAAACAAATAAAATAAGATTGCTTCTAGCTTTTTTCTTTTTATACATTCTTAAGTCACTTATTTTACCTTCATATTTTTTTGTTTTTAATTTTATTATTAAATATCTTTTATAACACATTAGTCGCTTCAAAATGAGTACTCTTGTACCTAGTGAAGTTGGTGGGAATATTATTCATTGAAAGTGGATTATAAGTACCATTTTTGCATAAAACACCGTATTTTGGCACTAAAACTAAAAACCATAAATCTTTTTTAAAAAAAAGCACCAGTAGTTATTTTTATGCAACTTATTCAGTTTCAGTGCTGCAGAGCAGAGTTTATTTTATAATTAAAAAATACATACAAGAATTTGTTACCCACTAAGTCTAAAGACTTTTCGGTGGGACACATTTTTTTTTATGACTGGTTTATATTACATTTATTTTATTTATATTTTACAAATTTATTTATAAACAGGCACTATAAAGTATCTAGAAGATCTTCAGTTCTTTTTTAAAATTTGAAGATCTTTCACGTTAATGATGGTTTGTGACTCTGTTGGTGAATTATTATTTTTAGTACTAAAACGTAATACGAAATACAAGTTATATGTTAAAAAAATAAATATTTAACAAAATATGGTATCTATCATAATTGTAATTCTGTTAAATTCTGTTATTAGACGGGTGCGCGTGAGTTGATTTGAGGTTTTATGAAAAATATGAATTAAAATTAAAGTTATTTATTAAGTACTTACACACGAGTTACATCCTATTATCTTTTACAGAAGGAATTTACAATAGCGAGCACTGGCGAAAAGCTGTGGGCAGGCAACACGCAATGTCAAGATGAAATGTAATGAATTCTTCCGATGCAAGGCGTTTAATATTTCGTCCAGGCCGACATTGCAGCGGACTACGCGTTGCGGGCTAAAGCGGAGTTCAGAACTGCCAACCTCACGGCTGTTGGTGTTGCTCGCCACACTGTTTAAAAAAAGTTTTTTAAGGCGATACCTTATTTGCACATTTACATTGTACACATATCTACATAAAAATAATATTCAACAATACCTACCATAAAGATCAACAATACCAACATACATACATTTAAATTAAATAAGAGAATATAGGAATCAGATGAGAGATAGCTTTAAATACTTTAATTATTTATTAGTACAATATTTTTACTAGAAGAAAGAGTTATGGTCTTATTTGTGAAAACGCGCAAAAAACAACCTTTTAGCCCGCCATCTCCCACCCTTAGCAGACCCCCTACCCTCGAAGCCTCTATTCAGTAAATACCAACAAACAATCATGCCAAGTTTCAAAACACCGAGCTTTTTTTCACCCTAAATCTAATTTGCCTGGGCTAAGATCGAATCAGGTTGTGTTCCCGTGGCTAGAGTTGCGGTCTCACGGGCCAGAGGTCCGACGTTCAAATCCAACTCTACCCCAACTACTTGATTTCCATTTTCTAATAGTGAATTATTTACAACTCGTTAAAAATGGCCACCAAAATTGAAACATTCGGGTAAATTATAAGAACGCTAATATTTATTTTTTCTTAAAAAAAAAGAAATAGTTTCGTTAATTCGCATTGATTTTGTTAATGTACGGTACTCTATACAAATATAGTTTTCATTCCTTCCGTTCAAAAAAAAAAAAATGAAGTTTTATTGAAATAGAATTTCAAGAATCGTATTAAATAAAACAAAAATATTAAACAACAAATAGCTTATAAATTTATCATCAATCTAAAAAAAACGCCAATTATTCTGGTAACGATTCATTCAAAGGTTTTTTTTTCTCTAAAATAAATGGCTAAATACCGTTTTTGGAAAACCTTCTCATTAAGGGCTTAAAGAATAACCATTTTTTACAGTTTTATTCCAACAAAAAGCTAAAAAATATTTAGCAATTGCCACTAGTTTACAAAGCGCCTATAAGCGGTTGGTGATTTTTACCAGAGAATTCGGATCGGGATTGGAGAAATTAGCTTAATTGAATATCAATACGGTACAAAAGCTCTTTTCGCCAATAGGGAGGATTATTGATACCAAGATTAGCGTAATGGCAATAGTGATTGCTTTCAACATTTCCGAGTTGAATTTGTAAAAAATGTTTATGTTTGAATCGTCATTTCAACTCCAACGTACTCGATCATTTCATAAATAAAGACAAAATGATGAGTCTTATGGTAACATCCAGTTAGAAGACTTTTTAATTTTTACAATTTCAATTACAATTATTACAATTATTACAGTTCGATTAATTGAGTGGAAATCAGCGACATAAAATACGATATTTGATAATTATATTTTCGAAATTCATCGTCATACCGTAGTTCTTATCCGATGGTGCATAGATCACTTTATTGTTACGCCAAATGCAGCGCGTGTCAATTATCAGTTACCTAAAAGTAAGGTGATCTACCTTACGTTTCAGGCGTTAGACCAGGAATATGAAATATTGCACAGTAGAACCACCTTTTCAATCAATATTTCATGTCGACCCTTCCAGGATCGATTCTGGGATTTCAAGCATGGTTAGCGAACGCCCCAACCATTACATTACGAGGCAGACTTATCTCCTCTCAATTTCCTTATTCAGGGTTCTAACTCAAGAGCAGCCATCGAGCCGAAAGCACTCGTGAAGGATTCTGGTTCTTTTTCACACAATGAACTCTGGTTTTTATCCGCCGGATACAGTACAAATACATAGAAGGAATATTTCTTTTTTGTGAATTTTAAAACGATAAATGACTACTATAATTATAACTGTTCATGACTTAAATATTAATCAATTTAATTTAAACATCAATACAAATTTTAAGCATAACTGTGCAATGAATCGGGTTGTGGTCCCGCTACTAGTGTTGTAGAGGTCCGTGGTTTGAACCCCATTCTACCCCAACTTGATTTCCATTTTCCATAGTCTGATTTAAGCGGCCACTTTACTTACACAGTGTGTAACATTCACTGTCTTACCTATGTTAAAAATCCTACTATGTAGTAACTTGTACTCCACTGGTTGCAAATAACGGGGATATGTAGATAAGATTCTCTAAAAATGTCTTAGTACCCTAAAACTTGTTTCTTACATTCCTAAAGTATTGTTGAATATGTTTTTAAAGGTAAAAAACGTCATGATGATTTTTTTAAAGATTTTAAAAATGAATGCTGAAAAAATGTTCTAATTTTTTATTTTTATTTAAATTTCATTGATAAACTCTTACGGGTTACATACATTTAACAAAATATTTTCACTTTTAAAATTCACATTCTACTGTTAATAATAATATTTTTTACATCTTTTGTAAAGGTTGTCTAAGTCTTTTGTTTAGTTTTGTCTGGTAGTTTATTGTATAATTTAAGTCCATGGTTTATAAGTCTTGATTGTCCTTTTCTCGTTTTAAAAGATTGCATATGATATCTTTTTGATATTCTCGTATTGTGTTCATGTTTACCACAGTTTTTTTCATGTTTTAATTTTTCGTCTACAATTACATCAGTGGCTAATTTATGAATAAATTTTAAAGATTCTACTTTAAAGAGTTCAGTTACATTTAATTGTTTAGTTTGTTCAAAAAGTTCTTTAGTTGCTCTTAGATTGGGAAGGTCATATACTAACTTTAATATTTTATTTTGATGTCTTTGTAGTCTGTTTATGTCATTTTGATTTCCTGTTCCCCATAGTAGTTGCATATAACATATTTCAGTTTTTACATAGGCTTCATACATTTTTTTTTCCTTTATTGGAACCAAGTTTTTGATTTTAAAAAATAAACTCGATAAAGTCGCTACTTTGCTAATTAAATTGTTGATATGAATTGTCCATGTCAATTGTCTGTATATTTTTAGTACCATTAATAAGTTTATTGTAATAGAGGTCAGCCAACCATTTGACTTATTTGACCTTTCTGGTACAGTCTTTGCCTTTTTAAAAGCCAAAGGCGACATAAACCTTTTCAATTAAAAGATGAAAGTTCAAATAATTTAACATTTATAGTAGTTTTTACTTAATGCAGTTAGTGAGTTGGGTTACGGTTGTGAAACGTTAAAATTATAACACAAAGGGTAGGTAAATGAGACAAATACGCTACGGTTAACGGCTTTCAAAAGACAAGTAATCAAAGGCAAAGAGCCGAAAATGTTTACCTGTTTATACTATAAATTAAAATGATAGAAACAGACTACAACGACAGCAAAATAAAATATTGAAGCTAGTGTTTGATCTCCCTTATCTAACACCAACTAAAGAACTCTTTAAAAAAATGAAACAACTCAATGTAAATGAACTAGAATCGTTAAAATTTATTCATAAGTTAGCCACTGATACCATTGTAGACATAGAATTGAACGTAGTTATGCAGAAAGAAGCCAGTCCACAATTTAAAAAAAAAGAGATTTCGGTGTTATCGGGTGCAGTAAGACCAATTCTATTTTTTGTTAAAAGCAACCAGACCGTTTTAATACAAAAAACTGTAAAAATCACCTAATGAAAATAGTGCCGATCACAAAAACGGAATTTCTCAATTTGCAGAAAACACCCACAGGACTTTAAAAATCTTATGGTACTTAAGACTTCATTTACACTGTTCAAATACATAATAAGATTCTTATTTATAATACCAAAAAAACTAATGTATTTATTGTCAATTATTTGTCAAAGTCAAAAACATTCCGACAGTTGTGTAGATTTGATAATTCACTCTTCTCATAAAGGTGCTATTATCTTAGTTTTATTTTTCTATGGCTAGTTGCTTTCTGCATAACTACGTTCAATTAAAATTTCGAAAAAATTGTAATAAGCATTGACAATACAAGAATATCAGAACAATGTCGCATGCGACATTCCAAAACAAGACTAATAAATCAGGGGCTGAAATTACAATATACTACAAGACAAAATTAAGCAAAAGAATCAGACAAACTTCAAAAGATGTAAATAATAATAATTTCAACAACAGAGTATGAATAAAAAAATATTGACTATTTTTGTAAAATGCATAGTAATCCGTAAGGGTTATGAATAAATTTTCTAATAAAATATATAAATATTTATATATACTAGTTTATGTATTTAAATAGGTGCGAAGGTTTTTACGATCACTGTTATCAATATGTTTATTTTTTGGGTGATACCGTGTGTGTTGGATTTGTTTCGACGTTTCGGCTACCATTGCAGGAGCCGTCTTCAGGGTAAATTGAGTGACTTATTACTGAAATTTAAATATTTAATGTTATTAATCCATGTATTCTATAAAAGGCGGTGAGCCATGTATAATAAAAAAAAGTTACATAACGCAATTAAGGGTTAACTTAGTATGTTAAAAGTCTATCATTTTCAAATAGAGAGATGTAGGTTTATTGTCTAGTGTAATAAGCTACTGTATTTCATCGATAGACATAAAATAGTCTAATGACCATTTGATAGCTGCTTAGCCATAAAATTTACCTCAATATGTGCTGACATTTAGTACAAGGTAGCTATAAAATTCAGATAAACTATGTTGAAATAGATTTTAGTTACACAATAAAGATTATAAGGGTACGTCACAAAATTGTCACATTGTCACGAAATATCAAAATAATAAATCTCGATTCTCGGTAGATACGTTCTTCGGAAAGCTTAAACGTTTTTTTATCCTATCTACCCCATCTGTCAATAAAATAATTTATCACGAATTTATTATGATGTTTTATAAATGGAAACTGATTTCAATAAAGCACCCGAAGGTACGAGTATTGTTATATAAAGTAACAGGTGTTAGAAGTTGAATATTAAACAGTGAATCAAAATTGAATTCGTCAGTTGTACGGGAATGTTTTTTAAAAATCAAATTTTAAAGTCAACTCATTATCTAAATACAAGTTTATTGTAAAAAAAGAGTTATTTATAGAAGTTTTTATTTCAAATAGAAACATTTTCAGGCATTTCTAAGAGAAATAATTCAGTAAAATCTCACCGACATCATATACTCGTTTTAATAAAGGTTTGAGCGATTACTCCCAAACGAAAATCAACATATAGATGAATTGAAGTACTATGGATGTTCAGACATGTGCAAAATTGTTAATGTTACAAAGCGTATAATACTTAAAACCACACATTAACATTTCAAAATCAACGACATTATATTGACTTAATAAGCGTTCTGCGTCTACGCTGTTGGTTGGACTCCAAATGCTCTGCAACACTTCTTGAGCAAAGGTTGAAAAGCAACATTGAGTATCCTATAATATGTCCTTAATATTGAAATCTTCATTTCTGTTTATTTATTGAGGCCATGGAATTAAGAATTGTCCAGAAACCGCATACGCACATCAAACAGAATTCGACTAAACTACTAAAAGATTAGTAGGTTTACGTTTTGATCCATTAGTTTCTTTGTGGACGCCGCTCAGTACGCAACTCCTGATTTGAATTCAACTATGCTGTGTTGTGTCCTTTTAAAGTGTAGAAACACAGATATGATCTTAATGAAACAGGATGCAATCACATTTCATGGCGTAATTAGCAAATGAATGAATATGTAACAAATGCATTACTTAAAAATTGAATTATTTTTCCATCATCTGTCAGATTGCCGAAGAAACAAAATAAACATTTTGTTAGTGTTGCCAAGGTAGTAATTTTTTTACCCTACTTTGCTAATCTAATTAGAGAACTAATGAAAATTGGATCTCGGATTAAACAGCTCTATCGTGAACATTTGACCGACATTATCTTTGAAACATCAAATTTTATTTAACATGATATAAAAATATCTGTTTTATGTAAAATAAAATTAACTTTATATTCTAAGTTTGAAGTTCATTAATTCAATTATTCTTGTTAAATAACCCTTTACTTGTCTACTCTGTTGTGTCAATCAATATTTCTGCGTGCACAATAAAATCCTAGAGGAATTAACAGATTGCTTTTTTTTACCTTACATTTGTGTTATAATTTTTTTCCATCGTGCAACACTACGCGGCGGTATCACGAATGCGCACGGCAAAAGTGAGGCACAGTGGGGAAATTATTGGACATAGTCCGATGTATTCAAATATGATTCTACGCTCCTTCAGGACTTTTCTTGATTCTATGATTGAGGCAATAGGCAATGAAAGTTAGTATACCCATCAATGAGTTCGTTCTGAGGAATTACTTTAAAGAAACGAGAAGCTTTCGAGTTTTGTAATTTGATTTAAAATGATCATATTTGCAGCTACAGATCGGCAAAACAACTAAAAAATATGAAAGTAAGATTTATATTTTATCTTATTTGCAGAGAAAGCTAGTTGAAACTTTTTTCAGATGGGTCATCTTAGATGATTCATCGCTCTCTACTACCCAATTTATCTCTCAAGATGATAATTATTTATTTTTTTTCGTTAAAAAAAACAAATTGGTATATCTCGCATCTATTCGCAAATATGAGAAATTTGCGTCTATTTCGTAAAAGCGAAACTTCAGTACCTTTAATTATCATTTTATTCAAATCTGCCATATTTCACACAGAAACCTTATTACTTATCAAATTGACTTCGATAGTAAAACTAGCGATAAAATTTCTTGTAGTTTATGGATCCTCCTAACAAGAAGAAAATTAAAAGCATAATCGTCAGCGGGGTGAGAAGTTTGGTTCACCGTCTTTTAATTAAGCCCACACGGTTCTACGGGAGGCAGTTCTGGTACTTCTATCCCGCGTTACGTATTTACGAGCGGCCAAATAACCCGGGAACAGCCGGGATTGGAGGCGGTCCCCGGGATAATAAATTATCTCCCACAGGGTTAACTCAGGTTGCAGTACAAAATACGTCCTGAAAACGGAACGCGTTTTATAAAACCCGAAAAAGCGAAATAACGTATTCTCAACCCTGAAACCTTTTGTCAATTGCTCAGTACTGCTATTCAAACGGTACCTACTTATGCAAATTAATAAAGGGTTTTGAAACTGATAAGTTGAGACAGAGTTTTTTCAAACAGATACAGTGCGTTTGAATAACCCTGTGTTATTGCATATTCGAACGCACTGTACATATTGATATTACTAAGCTGTCGATTAAACGTATTTTTTACTTCAAACAGCAGTGGTTGTGTTTAGTTGTTTTTTTAAATTTTGCTAATTTATTTATCTAAAATATTTTAAGTCTACACAGTGAGAAAATCCAAACCACGGAACTCTGAGCCGTGAGTCTGAAACATTAGCCGCGGGACCCCAACACGATTCGAAAGACGAGGCTACTACAGAACGATGTACGAGTGTTTTGTGTAAGCTAGTCAACTTAAGAGGGTATGCGATGGAAAAGAAGTTCAATGAATAGGTATTTAAACATAGTTTTTCTGTCACTCTCTCGCAGATGCCTCCCAATAATGTACAAAAAAGACAACGATTTTCTTATTTTTTTTGAAAAAGAGTATCCAAATTAAATTTCTTGTTTAGATGCATTAAAAAAAATTATATTAATAAAACATATAATACATAGAGTAAATATAATACTTCCAGGAGTTAAAAAAAAACTCATTTGGGACCGTACATATTCAGAAAACATTTTTGTGACAGTAAATAACATCAAACATAGCTAATACATTTAAAATAGCAAGAAAACATAATATAAAGAACATGAAACACTGTATTATCTATATAAATTAAATTAATTACTATCACTCTCAAAAAGATTTGGGTAATATTTTTTAATTGCGACACTTGCGGATTTGTTATTCAACTTTCCGAGTTTTAGCTTATCTGGCAGTTTATTGAATTCGGAATGGCCAATATTTTCCAGAGACCTTTTGCCGAACTCCGTTGAGCAAAACTTAGATACACGAAAATTCCCTGAGTTACGCGTTTTGTAGTTGTGAATATCATGACCAAATGTGTATTTTAAATTTGTGTGAGTAGAAAAGTTTATGATATTCAAAATAGTATTGGTGATGTCAAGCAGTGGCATCACCTTGAAAGGAAGTATTTTTGTCTGTCGATAGATATCCTTGACATGGGAATCCCATTTCAGTCCAATAATGTTTCTCAGAGCTCTTTTCTGGACAACTTGTATATGCGAGATCTGATTTTTGCTGGCAAAACCCCATAAACATGATATATAGGATAAGTGGGGATGTATTATAGCGTAGTGGACGGCAAACAAAACGGGATGAGGAAGCAAGTCTGTGCAATTACGGGTGCTATTCGCGTTTTTCAACAATATTTATCATATTGTTTGTAAACGGTACGTCCAAAATAGGGCAGATAAATTTGGGCACATTTAAGGGTTCTTAGATGATTTTGGTTCCCATAAAAAACGATTTGTCTTAAAATAAAACAATAGAGATACGCTAATGGTAAATATCTACATTGCTCTAAAGCAATAATTATATTTATTTTATTTTTTCTACATAGTTCAAATTGTACGTTGGCGGGCACATTGCCGAGTGACATTTTCTTCCAACCATTTCATAAAATTAAAGGTTTTTTTACACAATTAAAGTTTCAAAAATATAAATAACTGTAATTGTAAATGAATTATCTTAAATCAATACTTTTACTGAATTGGAAAAAGGAAGTAGGAGGAAAAGGGAAAGGAGGAGAGATTAAAGAAGGGAAAGGATTTAAACAAAGATAATGTAGTGACTTTTTTGATAGTAAATGGGAGATAAATTCCACAGTCGAGCCTCGTGGACACTATATTAGTTAGAGAAAAAAAAGGAATTGTGTAATACTGTATGTGTATAAATATAAAGAGGGTGCTTTGAAAATAAGAGCAAGAGGTTAACCATGAACTGATAAGCGTTGAATTTTATATAACGAGAAAAAATACAGCAATTCGTTAGTATGAAGAAAAGTCATACCACGTTTTTTCTTGAAATTCAAGTTTTTCTCAAAATTATGGTATTGTGGCTTGGTTTTTTTTACCACTAAGAAGACGATTTGTTTTAACGAAATAAACGTAACTATGCTACTCTGTCACGCGTGAATATTTATCGATTCCATTTATTTTTATCAACGAGAAACATGAGCAACTCTTTTATGTACCTATATGTAAATTCCATCATATTTATCAAATTAATTTGAGCTTAATGTGTTCATCAAGAATTTTCAGGAACCGTATTAATTTAAGACATCACGCGTCTATGCATCTGATATTTATACACAAACACGTTTATTATACTTTTATTTGAGAACATACAAAAATAAAAAAAACTTAGGGTTAAGTCAGCTCAGAATTATTATCCTTTATCATTTCGTGAAGGTAAAATGTAATAAAAAAGGGGAAGGGATAGGTTTTATATTAAATTCAGGCTAGAAAAATCTTGATAAACGGTTTTGTATAACGTGAATACAAAAAAAATAGTACTTCACGTAGTAAAAAATATTATTTTATAAAATAATATTCTGAGTATGTCTGAACTTTTGTAGACGAGGCTGGATTTTACTCCATAAGGTAGAAATTTATTGCAACAGAGAAAAAATATTTTTGAGACGGATTTATGGAAGCCCAAGCATTAACAGAGCCGATGACCAGTTATTGGCGGGTGTGGCCACTTAAACCGAAATTGATTTTTATCTCCGTTGCAACAAATTTAAATTTTAGAAAAAAAAAATATATGCGAGTATAAAACTTTGAAAAAGTTTCGAATTATTATTTAGAGAAGTTTTTTTGTTGACGAAATTATAATATGTTATGTGCTCTTTTGTATAAGAATGGTAGTATATTTATAACCGATTATGTATACATATTATGTGATAACTTTGTTGATCTCTAAATCTCTTTTTCCAACAGGAACATTTTTATGAGCCAGGTGACTTTTCCATTCTGAGGATATTTTCTAAATGTATTGCAGAAAGTGAGTAAAAATAATATTGTTATACTACCAGCCTTTTTACTTTTGCGACATATCAAAGACTGGTTATTATAAAGTTTTTTTTTTGGAAATATATTTAGTAAATATTTTTCAATACGTTACTATTAAGACGTTCTAATTATCTAGCACTGGGTGCAAGAAGTTGATAAGAGAAGAACCAAAACAATACATGTACTTAAACTCACTAAAATTAACCTATAAACACTTTATCGTGGTGTAATAGTCATCACGTTTGCATACCACGAAAGAGGTTTCGGGTTAGATTCCCGACGTGGTTGACATGAAATATTAATTTTAAAAGGTGTTTTTACACTAAATATTTTATAGGCCCTGGACTGGCACCTGAAGTGTTAAACCGATCACCTTACCTTCAAGTAGCAAAATCGATCAAGATAAGCATTGGTACGAGAGTTAATCAATGAATTTAAATAAATGGTAAAAACATTAAATATAAAACCTTTATTTACATTAGAAAATAAAATAGAACTAATAAATATGGACCTGATTCACTACTGTTAAAAAATTTCAAATCAGAATTTCAAATTTCGATCTCCAATCATTACTAGTATTGAAATTCACCAAGAAAATTCACAGAAAACTATTTTGTTACTAACGCACAACACAGAAACCATTTTTATCTACCCATAGCAATATTAAATTTTATGAAACTTAGACTAAGTCAATAAATATTCTTACCCATCCAAATTTATATTATATCATAAGAAAAATGCCGGGAACTTTTTCTAAAAAATATTTGCTGTTCTAGGAAAATCTTACTGTCTTGAGTAAATTGAAGTTATGGAAAGGCATTATTTAGAATGAGCTGAAGTGTTATACTCATATTATGTCGTAATAAAAGCTTTACACTTATGGCATAGTTTACAATTGCGTTCTGCAGGGCATACGAAAGACACCCCTCTTATTCTGAGCTTCTTACTTTTAATTCATGGAGTAAAATGTAGACACTATACATTTTTTTCTAAGTAGTTTAAGAACTGATTTCTGTCACATTTTTTAATGTTTAATAACATGTTATACATATTTTTTTTTTTAAATATATGAGTTTTAAAGGGTATAATTGGTTTGCACTCTTTATCCATTTTATTGGAATAAAAAATATTCTTTAAGATTAACACTGATCTCTAAGCACTTGAGACAATACCGTTCTTTTAATAGTTAATTGTAAAGTTAAACTAATGTATCTTACGATTGGAAAGCAATATTTTTGTGAAAACATAAAACATATTTAATCACATCATAAAAAATAATATTATGTATTTTATTCGTTTCTGTTACATGAAGGTAAGATGATCAATCTTACGTTTCAGGTGCCAGTTCTTGGACTATGAAATAAAAACACATTTTTAAATAAATATTACACGGCAACCATGACAGAAATCGAAACCGAAACCTCTTGCATGGTAGAAGAATTAGTATAATGAAAACATTTTTTTTGATAATACCAACACCTCTAGATTAAGCTTTAAATTTTACCCTTTAATAAATTTTAAATTATGCTTACCATTTGTACCTCTGAAATATAATTTATCTACCAAATAAAGGTTTAAAAAAATCATATGTTCTGTTTAAGAGGCCGTTCCAACACTTATTAAGACTTTTATGATCAGAAATGATTCACAGGTCGGTCATAAATCTTAGATATCACCCAACATTACCAATTCCAGCCTCAACCTTCCTAGGCTAGTTGTTTAACGCGTAGTAAATTTTACCTGACAGTTATGACTATGAGAATTTTAAAGGTTTAGTCTAAGTTTAATGTTAATCTTCCTAAAAGGTTTTGTTAAAATCCGCTAATTACATTATTTAAAGCGAATATTAAACACGAAAATTCGTATTTATAATTAAATATTCGTTACGTGTATTTATTTAACGTACCCCAACACTTAATTTCAATAAATTTATTGGTTTGTTCAACTATAATCAGATCATGTACACGTTTTCAATGCATATTATGCTTATGAGAAATTTCATAAAAATATTTCGACTTTTACAATCTTCTAGGGATTTGAACTCAGGATTTGCACGGTAGTTACACAATCTAACAACTGGAAATCTAAATGAAATTGATAAAATCACTTAATCATGTCTGTTAACGAAAAGGCGGACTGTAAATGAAAAAAGAATTTCATTCAGTTTTGTGATAGGGAAATATTTGAAGAAAGGATAGGAACATGGAATGGATACCTACGATGTAAATGTTTTTCAATTTCTGGCGCTGTATGACAAAATTAACTATAAAATCGATAGTCAGATGGCAGAAGGGACCATCTGTATTTTTGTCTATGTTTTAGTTTTCAAAAGTTTTAATTAATATTTCAGTAAATACACGCAGCAAAAAAAAAAGTCAGCCTCATTTAGAATGGTAATTTATTATTGAAAAGCAATACTAAAATATTTTAGTTTGTGAATTAAAGTCTCGAACCTGAGACGTATTTCAGCTCTCCTGAACATTTTTGAAAATTACAGATGGTCCCTTCTGCCATCTGACTACCAAAATGCAACAATGTTTTTAACGACGCGCGACGATTCCAACCACTTTTTATCCGATTTTATGTCAAGTTAAAAATGTTGTTTGGTTTTTGTTCTAAATCCGAATCTTCTTATTTTGAATTTCTTGATGTTACGTAGGTACCATAAGGATGGGTCAAAGGAAGGATGGGAACGAAAGGTAATCGGCCAGGAATAGTATCGATAAATGCTGTTATTTACTTAACAATGTCCACTCCCTATGTGGAAAAAACTTATTATTTTTTATACAAACCAAATATAAATAGTTTTTTTTAAAATACTTAAGATAACACATAAAATTATACTCTACAAAAAGACATGCGCAAAATCATTACCTATGCATATTTATTTTAGTAGCATAACAAGAAACATAACATAAAACAATTATTTTTATAAAAACATACATTCTTTTTTACCCAAGATTTATAAACAAAAATTAAACCTAAAAATTATAAAACACATATACATTTTTATGTTTGTAATATTTTTTTTTACCGTACACTTCATTATGCACAGTAGGCAATGTTTTACACTGACTTTTAATAAAATAAGTATAAAAAATATTTGTGACTGCAAAATGAGAACGAATGTTTTTTTTATTTTTATATTTGGACCGCTGTATTTAGTAGCCTTACGTGTCATGTACAAACCTAAGGTACTCGGAAAAAAAAGTTTTTGTTTGTCTTGGAAATGGGATGTTTGATCACTGATTTTGGTTTATTACCTTTATGAGTCCAATCACCATTGTTGCAAAGTTCAAGAACAATGGCGAAAACGAATGTTAAAATATCACCAAATACGACAACCATTTATTTTTAGTTTGTCCGAATTTTTGTAGACAAGGACTGGATTCAACTCCCCGGGGAGCTGTTAACATTAACATATTACAACAAAAAAGTTGAAATTGAAAAAATAAAAATTTCAGGCGTTGCCTAGTATGTAGGTGAAATAATTCAATTAGATGAATCTCACTCGCATAAATAAAGGTTTCAGCTTTTTTACTTCACAAACATCAACAGATGAAAGAGTTGAAGTAATACAGATGTTCAAATATGGGCAAAATGGTGAATGTTACACAGTGTGTAAAGTGGCCACTTAAACCAGCCAATCACAGGCCATAAGCCCTGTAGATGCCTAAATTTCTATATTGCCTTCTTTAAAATGTTCGTCATCTCTGTTGTAATATGTTAATTTACTTTCATTTGAGTAAAACGAATGAAACATTCAACAACGTAAAGCAAATGTCAAAGCTAACTAAAGACCAATCAATATTCACATGACGTTGTCGTATGAATAACTCTCATATTAAGGCCATATTCAATATTGATGTTTTTTGTTTTACGGCTACTTATTTCGTGCATAAATTGCTGCAATCTCGTTCGATCATGTTTCTCCAAAAGCGACGTTAAACGAGCTTATAAAGAATCATTCCGCACAAAGTAATCGGAATATGAATTCAAAGCTCCCCTTTCCGAGTCATGATATTACAAATTTATAGCGTGCTTTCAATAACAAACTGTAAAATGGCTGCTAACGATATGGCGGATAATTTAAACGAACTTTTCAGTGCGTTAAATTACTCGATTTACGATTGTAAGACAATGTTTACACGTTCGCTGATCGTCATGAATATTAAACCTGTTTTCGACTCATGTGTTTTTACTACTGTTTACGCGTACACAATACCACAGATAATTATGTTCACATAAGGTTGAAGTTTTTATAGATTCATAAAGTATTCAGTAAAATTTTATGACTTACATCTACGTTTGCATAACTGCGGAAGTCTGGACTTGTAATTGAACTAACTTTAATATATATGTCCACAATATTTCAAAAAATTGAAATACTAAATTGTTAAAGTAAGGTTAATTCTATGTTCTGCTGAAAACAATCAGGCCACTTTTATATAAAAAAACTGTAATAATCACCTACCGAAAAGAGTGTTGATCACAAAAAAATGGCATTCCTCAATTTACAGAAAATACCCACAGCACTAGAAAAATCTTGCAGAATGCTGATAGGAAGTTTAATACCTCCAAAAATCTAGTTCCCTTAAATAAATTAAAATAGATTATATATTTTTAAAATTTATTTGAATCATTAATTTAAAAATACCAGTAGTAAAAAAAACATGTATTAATACAGAATGTCCTCTCATATATTCAAAGTTTGAATGAGGGGATATTCAATATGAGATCTGGCTGTTTTTTGCAAAATGCATATAAGATCGTGTGGTCAGCCAGATTTCAAGTAATTACCAAAATTCCTTTAACGCATAATTGAATTCTTTTAAAAGTTATCATGACACATAAAAAGTGATTTCTTACAATTAAGTACCCTTATATAAATATAATAAAATGCAAATGTTCAATACATAATAACTCAAGATGCATCCGTGTTTTACTAGGGCTGCTTGCTTTTTGCAAAATGCACATCATAGGTTGCTGTGGCTAGACTTTCAAAATAATTTAAACTGGTTAAACACATCACTGAATTCTTTTCTGTATTATAAAAAACGGATATATGATTTATTTATTATTTGTCAAAGTAAAAAACAGTCCAACCACTGCGCTGTGTAGATTTGATTATTTTCACGAAAGTGTTGTTATTTCAGTTTTACTTTTCTAAGGCTTTCTTTGAACTTTTCGCTTTCTTCAAAATTACGTTCAAAATAACATTGGCTAATTTGAATGAAAACGTGATGCACTAAAAATATTTGCTATTCAGCCAACATTTAAAAAAAATATCAAACCTCCTAGGATTCGACAAATATTCTTTATTTTTTTAAATGAGTTATAATGCTGAAATTCACCAATACACTTGTAAACACTTATTTACTGATTTAAAAAAAACTATTTTACTGAAAAAATAATGGTAAGCTTACGTTTTGAAAGTTAATCATTATTTTTTAAGAATCCATCATTAACGCTGAATATAAATTTACTCTCCGTATAGGTCAAGAGTGTAAAAAGTCTATGAAAATAGATGTCTAGCTGGTTTAATGTGTTTTTAATGAGGCTTTTAGAAAATCTTTGAAGCTTTATTTAATCTCCGTGGAAAAATAATAAAAATTCTTAAGTTAGATCCCAACTAAAATCTCAATTCTTTAGTTTGTCAAACCCTCAATTTTAAATCAGAAAATATAATATTTCACTTCAGCTTAGTGAAAATGTAAGTTTAAATATACAATTGTAAAGCGCCCCTAAGGTAATTTTTCACAAAAATAGCGCTTTATAAATCAGGCAAATATTGTTTTTATTATTAAGGTAAGAATATTATTAAATGTTTGTTTATAACCACTTTCCGACTTTTCTATGTCTACCGCTTTTGAGACGTGCCCGTCTCTTTGTCAGGACACCAATTTAACCAACATGTAAAACCCACTATACACCTTTACTATAGATAGTTGTTGCACAAAAATATAAAACCAATACAACATGCAATTTAATAAGCACATGCACTGATTAAATTATGAAAATATTTTTTGTTGCTTGAGAAATAGTAAATAGGTTTAGGGTGAAAATTACAATGCGAAATGGCATAACGGGCTATATTGAAAGGTTGTTTGATTATTAATCAAGGGAAAATTATTTTTTAAAGCTTTTCTTATGTAAAATAATTCCTTATTGTTGAATTTTAACCCTTTGTTATTTTTGTATGTAAGATTTTAACTGCTGTAGTTTTATTAAAGTGGGTTTTGCGTGTTGGTGTAATTGGTGTTCTGACGAAAAGACGGGTACATCTCGAAACCGGTAGACCAAGAAAAGTCGGTAAGTGGTTATAAACAAATATTAAAAAACATTTAGTAAAATGTTTGACCACAAAGTTAATGCTTCAAATATTAATAAAATTTTGCAACTTTAACAATTAGTAAATAAAGTAATTTAACCTAGAAAAATTTTCACGGCCTATTTGTTTAAAAGAATCTATTTTTGTGATGAATAATGCCAAAAATATGTTTGAGTGTACTGAAAAAAAATCGTTAGCATATTTAACCACCTGAAAGCAAAGAAATAAAATTTTGTAAAATACATTTTCCCTTTAGTTCTAAATGAAATTTGGTATTCTCTACATAAATAAAAAATAAGATTTACCGTGAAACAAAGTAATTGACTTTACAAAATAAAAACATTTCGCATTTACAGAAAAATGTCTGGAGACTAAAACAATAACGTTTTATATTATTTTAATCTGGCAGATTCGATTTAGATTCTCCTTTCAAAAAAAGGAATGTAATAAACGATAAACGATTCGATTCCGAATTCTCGGAGAGGCATATTAAATCAAACCAATTGTTCAGAATCATATCAAACTATATTTTACAGAGACAAAAGCGTCTTTATGTGTGTTCGTAAATGGAGTCCGGGTTTAGGAAAGGGATGATTTATACATTCGCATTATAGGCCACATTAAAATGGGGCGTGTTTCCAGATAGTATTTTTACACTGGTTCGCAGAATTTGGTCTCCAATTCTAAGACCGCTTTTATTTAGACGGTGTCATGAAAAATAAAGTCAACCACAAATAAGTGTTTTCAAATACATATTTTTATTTTAAACCAATGGAACAATTATTTTATCATACTTCAATAAATTAACCTTTATGGATTGGATATAAGTAGAAATATACTAAATATGTTCAAATTAAATTTAAACTATTATTAGAAAAAAAAAAAAATCTCAGAAAGACAAGACATTACAAGAAGTTTAATTGTTTAGAGCCTGTTAATCCGGCCGCGTTGTACAAATAAAAAAAAGTTAGTGTCAATTTATTACTTTTTTGTCTATGTACCTATGATTAAATATATACCCACCTGTCCTTTTTTAAAAAAAATATTTTAACAAAAAAAAACATTTTTCTAAATTTTAAATTTTTATTTGCCTTTTTATGATTTAGTTTTTACACAATATGTTAGCGTGTTCATTGAATGAAACCATTTTGTTATGATGTGTACATATAAACTTTTTATGCTTGTTTTCTATTGTTTATCTACTGTATATTATTTGGTGTGTTTATTTCTACACATTATGCATTTTTTTTTAAATAAAAGGAACTATGAAATATTGATAAGTTTATTCATTAATAATTTAAAAGCCGTCAACGTTTGAGATTTCTGATTTTATCAAATGTCTTTGATGTGCATGATAAAAGCTGATGAGCATAATAACTTTTTTGAAAAGTGAAGTTGGCGATATCTTTGTTGGTAATTTTTTATAAATTAAAAAAAAAAAAGTATTCAAAATTATGTTTCAAGTTCTACAGTCGGATGCATTAAAAATTGATAAATGTTTAAAACATAAATAAATTGACAGAAACTTTGGTAAAGTGGTACATTTTCATAAATATGTAGGTGGTCGGGTAATTTTGAAAATTATATGTTATTTGTTGTCGTACGTATTATGAAGTCTAAAATCTATGTTTTCTGTGCGCCAGTTTCAAGATCATTGATAAAAGTTTTTTTTCAAAATTAAGTATTTGAAAAAATCGAGTTAAAAAGTATTTAACACAATTTTTTTATTTATTCATTTAATTTTTTGTCCATAATTTTAATTGTACATTGGCGGGATTATTGTCAAATGGCAATTTCTTCCAACCAACAAATAAAATAAAAGTTTTATTTTTATAATTCAAGTTAAAACATATTCAATAGAAAATAAAGATAAAAAAAACTAAACATATATGGAAATATAAATAAATGTTTTTATATATAAATTACCTTAAATCAATACTATTACTCAATGGGAAACCGGAAAAAAGAAGAAAAAGGAAAGGAGGAGAGATTAAGGAAGAGAAAGGAGATATTTCTTTAGACGTGATTTAAACAGAGACACCGTAGTAACATCTTTGATGGTAGATAGGAGATGATTCCACAGTCAAGCCGCATGGACACTAAATGAGTTAGAGAAAAAAATTGTGGGTGGGTATTAAGAGGGTGCTCTCAGAATATCAACGAAGAGGAAAAACATTAACTGATAAGCGTTGAATTTTTTCACGCAGGTACATTGAGCAGAAGTGAGTGGGGATGATAGTCTTTCCGCTGTCTTATTTGAGCCATTTAAGTTGCCTACGATAATCATAAATGTAGTCATATTTTTTAAGAACAAAAATATACCTTATGCACGAATTCCGAAGTGGCTCACAGCCTTAATTAGTCATGGAAATATCAACGTAATCTAGAATGGGTAGTAGTGATGCTAGAACCAGAGTACATGTAGTATTAATGGGTAAGAATTTTTACAACCCTCTAAGTGAGTGTACTGAAAATATGAAATGACTGAAAAATATTTTGCGGCTTAGTCATTAGTATGAGCTCGCCAGCATAGATGTTCATCCATTAGTACTCCTAGATTTTTCACTGATTTCCTGTATTAAATATTACTACCATTGACATTAGGAGGATTAAGTAAAGATACATCCAACTTACTAAGCAATCTTTGACAACCCGCAAACAAAATTTGTGTTTTATATGAGTTTATTAGTAAATCAAACTCTTTCGTCTATGTTGACACGCAATTTAGTGTATTAGACATCGATTCTATTGCTTCGCTGATGCTTTCACGTTTGCAATGAAGATATAATCATCTGCATAGAGATGATATGAACAATTGAGACATTCTGCTATCGAATTGATAAACAGGGAAAATGGTAATGGTTATAAAACTCCACCTTGAGGTACTCCAACGACAATGTCAACCCATCCCGATTGATGATTTGGTGTCTTGATGCATTGTTGTCTAGCTTGTAAATACGATCCGAACCATTTTATAACCGGTTATGTCATATTTAGTGACAATACAAGTAGGTAGGTGCATACAATTTTAAACATTCTGATTATTTGTCAGTCGGCAAATCTCTTTTTTAAAATGGTTTTAATAACCACCATCATATTCCTATTAGCACCTTATAGTGTATGAGGGTGATGGGTGGAGAATAAAATATTGAAGTGTAAAATCACCTTTAAGCAAATATTTCATATAGACTTCACCAGAAATCAAATTAACGGTTATACAGGACTATAATTATCCATCAATTTATATTTCTAGTTTTTCTGTATCAGGGTTGATAAAGAATACAGTTTTGTGGTAGAACCAGAAACCTGGACGAGTCAATAATCAACTTACATTTTATGTAACAAAAATTATCCAGATACGCTGTAATTGGAGTACTAATGCAGTGCCTTATGGACCATATAATTCTGATAAAAAATTGGTGATGATGATGTTTTCAATTATTTTTAATTACGACTTAAATTATATTAATAAGTATTTCAATCAAAAAAATATTGCTTATTTATTGTTTTTTGACCACAAAAACTCAAAATTGAATATTGAATCTGTTAATAACGGCGCAGATTGATGAGAAAAACATGTTTTTCTCTCAGTGCTTAAAACCCCCGTGTTTACAAATCTTATTGACTACGGGGTCTGACAGATATTACATAAGAAATAAAAATGACCTTAATTGCTTTCATTCAAACCGTTTAAAAATTGATATTTTTTGAAAACTGCACAATTTTATCGTAACAACTATAAAATGTATACTTTCCTACCTAACAATTAAAGCACTAATTATAAAATATAAACATATGGCAAAAATTCACATAATTTCATGCATGCTTAGTATAATGACATATTACAGTATTGTGCAAATTAATTTGAACATTTATTTTTTTTAATATGGCAACTCTGCTGCAAGACAGTTTAGACAATTATGTATATAATGAATACAAAACCTGTTATTCTAAATTGAGTTGTTGTTAAGTCGTTTTGCTCGATAATTTTTATAAGTTGTGAATGTGGATGTGTTTGTGTATTTTGAGATGTACAAAACAGGACGTCGGAAAGTTAATATTCTAGCATGATTCAGCACCATGTCAAGTTTCTGAGAAGTTGTTGAACTATTTCAAGAACAATAAGGTGAATCTTTTTGATTCGCCTGGAAACCTACCAGATATTATTTCCAAGGCAAAAGACCAAATTAAAAAAAAAGGGCAAAGGTGATTGAACGTATATACATTTTTTTCATTTCTTTGGGAAAAATAAATATTTGTGTTCTTATGATTTACCCAAATATTTCATTTTGAGAGCCATTTTAAACGAGTTGTAAAAATTTCATTTTTAGAATATGATAATCATGTTGGGGTAGAATGGGATTTGATCCACGGACCTTTGAGCCTTGAGTCCGAGACACTAGCCACGGCATCATAACCCGATCCAAATGAAGGCTAATTGACATATTTTTAATTGAGTAATCCCGAGAGGCATGTTTTTTTAAAGTGCCTTTTAAATTTAACTTCCTCATTAATTCGCACGATTTTCTATAAATAATCAAACAGTTTTTTAATACATTTATCTACCACTTTCAAAAGATTAAATATTTTTCATATTAAAATTGTATTTTAAGTATTCGTATTTTAGGTACCCGAACACATTTCATATAAGTCGTGATCTAGTGGCATGTAGTTCTTTAAACACCGTTTAGCCGTTAACTATCTGAACAAGTCCTGAATTCCTTCGTCATAAACTGAAAGTAAACGATCGCTGAATTTTATTCAACTAGGCTTTAAGAAATGTCCGATTTATATGCCCCGTTAGGTTCTAAAAATTTCAACTTTAAAATGGTTATGCCCCTTTAAAATTCAGTCAAATTTGTCTTTACGAATTAATTTTGCAAAAAAAAATTCTCAGTCATTTTCTTTTTTGTTTGAATATTATATATATATAACTCCTCTGTACATGTGATGTCACCGTACTCCTCCTAAACGGCTTAACCGATTTACGTGCGGTTTTCAGAGAAATATAGATCTTTGCGCTGTGCGTGTTTGTAGATATTAAAATCTTCAATCGATTATGTAAAAGTTGGGAGCATAAATATTTTATTCATCAATCTACCAGGGTTGCATTCGAGGAGAATGCATTTGCAAAAAAAAATGGAAAGATGTTGTTTTTTTGTGTGTAAAAAAGATTTTTTTTGAATGTTTACGAACAGCATTAGTTTTTTGTGGATCTTAATCATATTCTTTCCTTAAATTCCTTATAATTTCTACCCATTTATTTCTTTTTATTAGATTTTTGGTAACAGCAAAATAATACTAAATTCAATACCTTTTTAAAAATCGTATTCCTACATAAATACACCACTTTGTTGGTGAGACGACCGGAGTTTGATGTTTGCAAAAAGAATGCCATATTTGAAAAAATATTTATTTTGTCATTTGGAATTCAGCCATAAACAAGTACCTACCTAAATTCAATATTTTTTGAAGAAGAAAAAAATTTAGTTTTGGAATTTAATCACAAACGAGTACCTAGATGAAAAGTATTTTTCCAAGATGATAGCAGGCAAACCAACA
>NW_028280665.1:0-31932 GCF_059751315.1 Micrasema longulum | reverse complement strand
AAAGTGACTCAAATACTTACATACCATAATTTTCATTTATTAATTTACAAGACTTCAAATATATTGGATACGTAAAAAAAAAAACATATAAACAAAAAAGGGTGGTAATTAAAAACTTTTTTTTTAATTGGGGTAACGCAGGGCACGTAACTAGGCCTTATATAATTCGTATTTTTTTCACATCCGCTCCAAAATGGAGGATGTGGACTTCACTAAACGCCTCCAGGAGATCCTATCGCTAGCCAGCACTATCACCTCTTCCCAAGTCAATCTAGGGTCCCCTGATTCTTCCGAATAAAGTCGAAAGATCGTCATCGATGACCTTCCAGGATCTTCCAAGAGGTAGCTTGGGTAGAAGCTCTCTTGAGACATCCGCTGCACGTGCCTAAGCCAGGTGCACCGCCGCACTTTCAAAACGCTCCTATAGGAGGCTGCTGCGTTCTCGGACTTCAATGTAAGTTATGGAATCGAACTAACTTGTGCTTAATTTTCTACGAAAACACGCTCAAAACTCAGTAGTTCGGTGTTATAAGTTTTAGAAAAGTATCAGGATTTGTACCCAAGTAGGAGTGTGGGCTTTTTGAAACACATCAGTACATTAAGGACCGGGCTATTATATCGATCGAAGCAAACCATTAAAGGACATCTTGGCCTTGAATGTAAAAGGCAGAACACCCCAAAATCAAAATGAATCACACACAATCTTGCAAATTGAGAGCACGCGCTAAGACTATTAAGCCAACTATTAGGCTACGCGTAGGAGTGTGCCCAAACTTAATAGATAAAACCAACCCCCTTTGATACTTTTATCTCTGTGTTTGCAAACAGTCTCTTGTTAGGGGAGGTTTTGTGTATCGTATTATTATATTTGCGCCCCTGGTCTAGGGTTGGCGTCTGGTTCGAATCAGGACGTCTGTTTATGAAGTTAATCTTCATGATTCTGGTGATGCATTTATCCCTAAAATGAAAATATTTACGATCGAATCATAATTCACGCTCGAAATGAAGCTGCAATGAAGGATTTATGGGCTGGATTTGACGTTTTAATTAAGCTTTCGGGATTAATAATTAAATCGCGCACAGACATACATAAAACACTAATCCATGATGACAAAAATGGAAATGTATCTAGCCGATTCAGTTACACGTTCCGAACTAATCTGCAGAATTTACGATCGGAAGTATAAGAAAGTGATTTTTCTCAAATAAATGTCACTATGACCGCCATGGTAGTGTTCTGACAACACTATGAAAGCTTAAAATTGCCCCTTAAAAAAAACAACTTAATTTTCATGGTTTACAAAAATTTTCTGTTCCAAAATTCGGTTTAATTTTGATCTTTGTGGCCGTTTGTCAAGAATCTTGACGTAACAATCGTCAAGGCCGAACACGTCACGTTTTCATTGAGATTTTGCCGAGTTTGCAATAAACACCCTCAATCAGTTGAGTTCAAACGTAGTTATCCAGAAAACATCCTGTCATAAAAGAGTAAAATTGAGATAATAATACTTTCGTTAAAATAGTGAATATTCAAATCAACACAACAGTAAGAAATGTTTTTTTTACTATAAATTTTCATACAGAAAAATATTTACATACAGGTATAGTAAAAAATAAAAATATGTAAGTAAAACTGAAATAACAGCAAATTAAGAATAAAATATAATATAATTAAATTCAAATAAAACAAAATAATAAACATTTACGTATAGCAAGATATATGTGAGGTTAAATATTTAACCAAAAAACCTTTTTTAAAAGTATATAGAGTATACTTATTTTTAGGTAGTTATTTTTTGAAAATAAACTTTATTAGTTTTGAAACAAAATACATAAAATAAAAAAAGAACACTTTAGGTTATACTTGCCAAAAAGAGTATGGCTCTTGTGTTTGACAAGTATAAAAAATAATATAAAAAAATAAACAAAAATGAATTAAAAAATAAATAAACAGTTTTTAAAATTAAGAAAATATAACACTTACAAAAAATTAAGCAAAATTAATTGATTTCACAAGCACAAATATACATACATTTTTATATTCAAAATTCAGTTAATGTTAATAATGTATCTTATATGTAATACATTTTCTTTACTAACTTTGTACAATTTGTAGAAATCTGTTATTGGTTCTGAGTTTATACAATATATATGTGGTTTTATATAAATGCGTATTTCTTTATTTATTTTTACAGAAAAAAAAGTCAACAATGATTAATTAACATAAAAAACAGACGGTTTAAAGACAGACCAGCGAAGTTTCTAAATAAAAATCATACATATCAAATTGTGGTACAACAAAAGGGTGTGTTTGTGTGTATTTGTATGAGAGTAAGTGTAGAGGTGTGTTTGTGTGTATTTGTGTGGGAGTAATTGCTCAGGTGTGTGTAAGCGTGAGCATTATTGAATAGCAAGTGAAAGCGTATCGCAACCCAAAAAATGAGTCTTAATTAATTTTTAATAAATTAAGGGGCATGTCAAATATATCAAAAGATGAAAAAAAAACATTATAGTTTGAGCAAGAACGATAGAGGAAAGAGGGTTGTGCATAGTTAGTGCTACAGACTGGCAGATGGAATAAATACTTATTTCTTGTCACGCGAAAGGGGACATTAAGATTAGTTTTAGAGAGTAGGTTAAACGAGTCTACTTTATTATTTAATAATTTACATAAATTTTATATGCGTATGTTGGTTTCCCTAATAAAATATAATAAATAAAAAAAAACTTAAAACTAAATTTCACCCTCCACGTAAATCCTTTACTTTGACAAATGATAAATAATTAATACAAAGTTTTTTTTAATGTAATGAAAAATAATTTATTTTTTTCTTTGATGACTTTAAATGATTTTTATAGACTTGTGTTTAGGTAGGACCTTCTTCTTTAATGTTTTTATTTATTAAATGATGCTTTTAATGCTGGATAATGAAAAATGATAAATAAATATAAATTAAAAAACATTCTGATAATAATAAAAATTGAAGTCTACAGATAAATTTTAAAATATACCATTTATTAATAGAAAATGAAAAATAAATGTAAATTAAAAAAACATACGGATGAAAATAAAAATTGAAGCATAATATAAATGAGAAAATACCATAATCAATAATAAAAAACAAACATGAATAAAAAATATAACGTAAAAAGTTGGTTTAATAATTAAATCAGGTATCGAACGAAAAATACAAAAAAAATAATAGAAAATATAATGCATCTAAATTAATAACCTGGTAATATGGCAACTGAAATTATTTTTGTACATATTGAGTATAATTTAAGTTTTAACTAGTTGTTAAAAGTTGTTTTTACAACTATCTGAATAAATATATTACGAATAAACAAACAAACACGTATATGTATAAATATATGGATTTATATCTCAATTTAATTCAACAGTCACTTGTGGTTATCTAAGGGTTGAACTTTCCCTTAGAAGTTATAATGTTTATATGCGTGTTCTTATACTTATCACCATAATTTGAAGGGGGTGATGTCCTTATTTGCTTCATAAGATAAGGGCAGAACTAATGTAATAAGACGAAATATTAAGGGTGTATTCTGGTCTAAGCTCGCTTCACAAGGATACGAAAACTGAACAAAAAAATTGTTAAAAAACTTAATTTAGGGTCAACTATTTATTTCATATGTTCAAGTCCTGATAACGAGGTTGCACGCTCAAAACTGCTAGACGTGTGTTAAAACTAAAATTTAATTGACAGGCGCCGTGGCGCAGTTGGTTAGACGGCTATCGGGGAAACTGGCGTCGCGGGTTTGATTCCCGCCAGTTGCAAGAAAAAAATCCAAGAAAGATTTTTTTCTCAATTGGTCTGGGTGTTGTGGTGTATTTTTCACTACCTACTTCCATATCCCCTCGATCCCACCTGCTGACGAGTCTCAAAATAGAGGCTTAGCGGGTTATTCCTTTTAATTTATTTTTTTAAAATTAGTTTATGAAAAATTCACCATTTCCTTTCCGAACCTAATGGTGCATATGGCACTGCATTGGTACACCAATCGCAGTGTATCTTGATCATTTTTGTTACACGAAGGTAAGATGATCAGTCTTACGCTTCAGGCACCAGTCTAGGGACTATGAAATGTTCTAGTTTAAAACAATATTTCATGTCGCGAATCGAACTAGAGACAACTTGCATGGTAAGCAAACGCGTTTTTTATACAAATTTACAAATAAATAACTGTATTCACTGTAAAATATCGTGTGTCTGAGTCCGGGCGGATGAAGAATACAGTTCTGTGTGTAAAATAAAATAAAACTAGAGCTGTGGACGAGTGCTTTCGACTCGATTGCTGCTCTCAAGTAAAAATCTCGAAAAAAAAATCGAGGCGAGAAAAGTCCGCCAGTAGCATAGTCGTCAGCTTGTTTGTCTATCATGCTCGAGGTCCTGGGTTCGATTAGTGTGAGGGTCAACATGAAATATTCGGAAAGTTGGTTTTATACTGCACATATTTCACTGTTCCTGGACTGACCTGAAATATGATCAGTCTTAAGATCATCTTACTTTTCTGTAACTTATGATCTACGAGTACAGTATGCACCATCAGGGGTAAAATGTAATACCACAAAGTAAAATATGTTTAATATAAATAATTTATAAAATGCCGATGTAATCAATCGGTAGTAAATAAATAAATTACAGTGACCTACGAAAAAAAAAGCAAAATTTTCTAAGAAAGCGTAACACAAAAATTTGTGAAGTCATTTGAAACAGTTATTTTTTTGTAGTAAAACTGATAAGGATGCGTATGCTAATTTAAAGTGTTTCTAAATTAAGCCATAATAGGAAATTGTGATAGCAAAATACTGCAAGGACCTGGGGTTTTAGCACACCGCCGCGCCGATTGGAGCCGAAAACGAACACAAATAAAAATATGCATTGTGCGTGGTTTGCGTCATCGTTTCGTAAGAACGATGACTTCAGAGTGAAAAAAATATTCATTTTATTATTTTAACAATTTTTTGAGTATGTACAATGTTTCAAGGTGAGGCTGGATTACGATCCCTCAGAAATTTTTATGAAAAAAATATTTTCAAACGTTAACAAATATTTTTATGACAATTATGAAAACTTTTATGACAAAAATATTTTCAAACGTTAACACCGCCTACGAAAAAAAATTCAGCCAGATGAATTTCACCCGCATCAATGCAGAATTCGACTTATTTTAAAGTAAAAATTCCAGCGAATGACAGGTCATTCGCTTCTCAAAAATGTTAAGTTTGTTGCAATAAACGTCTTTTAGAAAAAAATTAATCATTACTATTTATTTCATACACTTTTCACCTTGTTTTGCGCCAGATCTTTTGGTTCTTCCCTTATCAGTTCATGGTTTCTTCTTCGTTCTAACTCTCAAAACACTCTCTTAATACCCATCCACAATTCCTCTTTTTTCTTTTACTCGTATAGTGTCCATGCGGCTCGACTGTGGAATCATCTCTTATCCACCTTCAAAGACGTTACTACAGCATCTCTGTTTAAATCACATCTGAAAAAACATTTTCTTTCTCTTTCTTAATCTCTCCTCCTTTCCTCTTTCCTCTTTTTTTCCTTTTTATCATTAAGTATTAGTATTAATTGATATGCAAAGATAATTATTTCTATTTAAACATATCTTCAGCTTTCTTATTTTTATTTTCTATTAAATATGTTTTGTAACTTAAAATATAAAAATCAAACTTTTATTTTATTACAAACGGGGGAGGTTTTTTGTTATTTAATTAATAAAAAAAGAAAATAAAAGTGGAGAAAATACCCCCCCTTGTGGCACACCGGCGGTAAGATCAATCAAATCTGAAAAGTCATCTGCCTATTTAACGCATTGTAAACAATATACACATTTGCGTACATTTAATTCGATCTTGCTTTGAATTTTCGATAGTTCGTACTAACGATCGCATACTCGTACGCCTTTCTTCGTTTAATTGACTCGTGGTAAGCGCCTAGACTAGGAGGCCCTATAGAAATTCCCTGGAGTTTAACAAGTTTAAATTTATGACAAGGAAATTTGAGAAAGTTTGCAAACTTGATTAGGAATTCATAAACGCGTTGAATTCGCTAAGTAGCGAGGGATGGTTCATTTGCTGAACAAAGCAGCGAAACTCGGGTAAAATTTGGATACTGGAAATTTGAACGAAAATTATCGGCTCAGTTTTTAATGTAGACGCGCTGATCAGTATAAACCTAATTAAATAGAGTTTTAAACTTGAGTAAGAATATTGCAAAATTATAATCCAATTTGCAATGCAATTTATGGTGATTCGTTGAATCAGTAGGATCTGATCTTAAGCCTTTAAAACCTGAATTAAATCTGGCAGTTGTAAAAAGTATTTGATAACACATGAGAAAATTATTTGAACATTTTTAACAACCAAACGGCTAATGACAGTGTGCTCATGTTTTGCCATGTGTCAGTCTGTTATTTATTAATTAATTTACACGCCCTACGGGCTTTTATAACTAACATAACTATGTACATATAGTTAAAATTAAAGATAACGCAAAAAAAACTAAAAGATACAATAATAAGTAACAATAAGGAAATATACCCACATAGGATATGGGTATATGGAAATATATTTAGTAAATTTATATATAAAAACATACACACATACATTCACATCCATATGCATACATACACACACACATATACATACATATATTTATATATATACACATATATGCACATACAAACATACATACACATAATTATTTACATTATTACATGAAAATACAAGAAGATACATGAAAAAAATAGTTAATAAAGAAAAATATTAAGAAATTTTGTACAGATTAATTTATAACCTTTTGAATACTTAACCTTTAATTATATAAAGACAGACGAAATATATCGACAATGTTTGAGTATGTCCAAACGCTTGCAGACTAGCTGGATTTTCATTTTGACATACTCGAACATTGTTGAATTAACTACCCGGTAAAATAAGAAATAAAAAAATTGGAAAATTGTTTTCAGGCGTTGCCTATTTGGTGATTTGGTTCAACCGCACAAATCTCACCCACGTGATAAAGTTTCAGCTTTTTTACTTCACAAAAGTCAACAGATGGAAAAGTTGAGGAAATGTGGATGTTCAAACATGGGCAGAATGGTGAATGTTACACAGGGTGTAAAGTGGCCACTTAAATCAGCCGATGACAGGTCATAAGCCCTGTAAATGCCTAGACTTCCATATTCCCTTCTCAAAAATGTTTTCCCGCTCTGTTGAAATATATCAACTTGACCATACTCGTTACCTAGCCGGTGTAGTAATATTGTTAATAATTCTACCGAAGCATATAGTTCTACGTCACAGTTAAAAAAGTTATCGACAAAGTCAACTGTGTTTTTGCTCTATATTTAGCTGGAAAATTGCAACCAGGCATTATTAATGAGCTACGACTGAACAAAATGACTGTTTATCTGAATATTTTACGTTACATTGATACTGGTAGCATAAAAAAACGACATGGAGTTGGACATCCAAAAACAGCAGCGTCGACAAAAATGGTTCGAAAGGTGAAGGCCAGAATTCAACGTAATCCACGACAAAGCGCGGTTCGATTGGCAAAAATCTCAATGTGCCTGCTCGTAGCATGAGGCGCATACAAAAAAAAGAACAACGATTGTTGCCCGACGGAATTCAAAAAGCGCAAGATTCATCGCCTGCTCAAAAGGCAGTTCACCTAGCAAGAGCAAAGGTGTTAAAACACTTGCACGTTGGTGGCAATGGGCAGGACATGTTGCGAGACAAGACTCCATATGATGGACCCTAAAAATGTTAAGATGGAGACCTTGGGAGAATAAGAAAGGCTTCGGAAGACCTCTGAAAAGATGGTCCGACAACATAGCCACTGTGGGAGACAAAAATTGGCTGCAAGCAGCAACCGAACAAAAGAAATGGAAGCGCATGGGAAGAAGCTGAAGTATTTTGAAAGTCTTTTTTTTATTTTTTTATTTATTTATAAATCATATAGCAAAAAGTATTTTACAAGTATAATACGTTGAATTACATTCCCAGGAGTTACAACAACTCAATTCGGGACATAAATAATATTAACATTAAAAAAATAACACATATTGAGAACAAAGAAACAAAGCAAGTTTAGCACCTTTATAACTAAATATAGCACAACAATGTATACGCCAAAAACCCTTTTCTTACACAAGCAAAATAAATATATACAAAAACGATTTTGAGAAAAAAAAGTAGTTAATCTACTAAGGGAGATAAGGTCGTTAACATCACATGCCATGCAGATGATGCTGCCATAGTGATGATGAGAACATATCCATCTCAGTAAGTAAACATCTGGACGCCTAAGAAATGTCGTCTATTTTCCTTTCTTTTTCTTCTTTTTCCACATCTGCTCCCAAGTGGAATTTTAATTTTGTAACTGCCACGTAAAAGCCCTCTGGGCGTTTGAAATAAATAAATTAAATAAAACTGATCAGATTACGTTTATGTCACAAATGACAGAACAAAGCTGCATCCGGTTAACCAGAAAAGTGTCCCATGCACCAGTGAACACGGAAATAACAATGATTATTTATTCAGAGCTGGTCCCAGGTAGAGCATATAAAATTTTACTTGTGCGTTACAAATTTAGTAAGTAAAATTATTGTAACTCTCCCACCCCCACCACATCCCGGTCTCGAGAGAGCCAGCAGCTCTAGGCAGCACGTGATCGGAATGCCGAGCGCTGATTGGCCGACGCATTTTGCTTATGCGGGCTGTATTCAGCGTGTGTCACCTCGGTTCGCTACGTCGCTACGTGCGCTGTACTCACCTAATGTGTTTATTTTATTAGTGACAGGTAGGTTAGTAATCTACAAAGTAGGACGTGCATAATTCATGCTTTGCTCGAGGAGCCAAATACATTGGATTCATTTATTGACAAACATCACGGCGGAGGTCCGGTCAATTCCACAATTATAAAATCACGCCATTAAAAAAATTGGTAAATAAACATGAAATAAAAACAATCATTTCAATACAAACTAATTCCAATTTCGAACAAAGGGATTTTGAATATTATGCAATTAAAATCTACGTATAACCTACTTCCACTGTCCATTAAAACAATTAGTTGCGAGAAAATGTTCAAAAAGGCTATAAAAAATGGACAGTAGAACTGGGTAGAAGTGAAATGAATTGTGTCATTCACCCAAACCAATATTGGATCAACTGCTCCAGAAATGTTTAGTTTATGTTATGTTTTTGTTATTTTTTTATGCGTTTTATATTATAAATAATAAAAGAATACATAAATGAAATATTAACAAAAATACGTAGAGTTGAAAACTGTCTGAACATTTTGTTAATTATCTCTGGATATTACGTCTTCTATGTATATTCTAACATGTAAAAATATTTTTTTGTGTCCACGGCACGGGTAACCCCAGTGAGGTCACATTATTTTTATTATTAATCATTGATTATAATGAAAAAAAAATAATGAAAATAACCCAGTATTTTTCAGCAGCGGCTCTCAGGATTTCATTAGAGGCGGTTCTTTTGCCCGCGCTGCGAGCATGAGATAATGATTTTTGCAATTAGATTAAAAATATATTCTCATTTTCAACTTCAACAAACAATTGCCTAAAAATATTCCATTTTTCCTATTAAAAATCTCTCATTTTTTGCATGTGTACTCATTACACAGCACCTTGATACTTGGATGTTCTGGCACAGTAAGGAAAGGTTTAATAGACATGAACCACGTAATTCTAAATAACTGTTATTAATTAATTTCTATCAGGATAGTCCCCAGCGGATCATATCCCGGAAATATATTTTCCAAACATTGTCGTGTTTTTAAAAGTTTAACTGTGCGGAAAATTGTGCTTCAATAGATTCGAGGAAAAATTGTCAGACAAAAACTCCGGGCAAAAACTTATCAAACCCTTTTATCTTTTAGTTTCGTATTCTTCAAGGACCCTCCGGAAATATAAAAATGGTCCTTTTTCATATCTCCCGTTTTAATGGAATGGGAATTTGGGTCCTCTGATTGATGATAGTTAATTTTTTATATCCCAGAAAATTCTTTCGCCCTTATTTCTTTCGCAATTTTTCCCAGCAAAATATTATTGATTTTTAGGTAACGATGTAAGAGATTCATCATAGACAAAAAATCATGATAAATTAGTCTGATTCGTGGTTTGGTAGTAAGCGCGTTTGTCTGCTATGCATGAGGTTACTTTGAAAGTTTGCATCGTTTATTATTTGACAATTTTTATATTGGGAGTTAAAATTAGTTTTGTCCGTTTTTTTTCCAAATTTTATAATGGGCACCCAAAATTTAAAAAGTTATACGTCTTTCGAAAGAAAATTTTCTGCACCACGGACATTGAAATATTAATACATATTATAATGCTCAGAGCCTTCAAAAATTTTAAACAGCTAACTCATGCCCAAACGCTCAGTCATGCACGCACGTCGATTATTCCGCCTTTTGATATGTCCATCTTCAAGTATTTGTTGGATTTGGTCAAGCCATGTCCTTCTCAGTCCTCCTCTATTTCTGTATCCATCAACATTCGCACTGTAAATATTCTTAGCTGTAATTTCGCTGTCTATTCGCTCTACATGTCCAAACCAGCGCAGAGCTCCTTTCTTAATTTTGTCGATAATGCTTGTCTCAGCCCTACATATTTTTTTATTTATTAAATAATACAAATTTTTTTTTGTACTCCCAGGAGTTACAACAAACTCATTTTGGGACAGAAAAATATTTACACATAGGTATGTTAACAACAATAATATAGCAACAAATAGTAATAAAGTAACAAGTAATTATATGTACATAAAAACTGAAATAAGATAGCAAGCAAATATATGATACAAACAATACATCCGCTTGCCATCCTTTAAACAATCCATAATAAAAATTAAAAATAAAATTGTTATATTTACATATTGCAAGAAAGAAATATTTAAGGGAAAAAATAACTTAAAACTAAATTTCACCCTCCACGTACCTCCTCAAGTAGTAATTTTTTAAATGTACGGATCCGAACATTTGTGCATATATCGTACATAGTTTTACCACAAATTTGCCTGAGTGATCGCATTTCAACAGCATTCAGCCTACTATCATCCCTGTTTTTCCAAGTCCATACTTCGCTTCCGTACATCAGGGTCGGGACCAGGACTCCTTTGTTTACAGCTAATTTTGCCTCTTGCGACAAACATTTTTTTGGCAAAGTTGATTTAAGTGCACCGTTCACTCTATTCCTTTCAATATCTTTCACAGTCATTCCATCCCTAGTAAACATACTTCCCAGATACACACATTCCTCTACTTGTTTTAGTACAACTCCATTCACAGTGATTTCACATTTAGTCATACTTTGAGTTCTTTCAAAAACCATCACATTAGATTTATCGACATTCTAGCTTTATAATGGCGGCCTCCGTGGTGTAGTGGTCAAGACGCTTGACTCACGCACAAAAGGTTTCGGGTTCAACTCCCGGTGAGAACACAAAAACTAATATGTGATTTTTCTCAAGCCTGGGTGTCCTGTGATGTAATTCACCACTGTAATTGGGCCTCCTTGCCTGTTGTGGTGTAAAAAAAATAAAAAAATATATATAATGGCTATAAACCACAATTTTGTATCTCACCATATGGCAAATTGTTATATGATAAACTTGAAATATCGAAAATATCGTATCAATATTCCCTAGGTACGCAATCATTATTAAGGGTGCACTATTTCTTATTTTTCCAAGTCCATCAATCCCAAATTGCATAATATCTCCATTACTCATTCTCCCCAATTACCGCAGTATATGTCACGCCTAACAAGCGAAGAAAAACCGTGGCTTAGTGGCACAACGCAAGTCCATTTGCGACTAATATATCCCGTGGGATGTTGGTTCAACCCCCGGCTGAGGATTCCCCCGGGAAAGATGCACGAAGCCGAAACACCCCCGCTCGATACCGCGCACAAACAAATCAATATGTGTGTATATTTAGTAGGGTGGGTTAGTACATCAGATGTACCGCAGGGCGCGAGATTATACCTCACATTATTTTTAATAATAATAAGAAAATATTTTTTTTATTCATCACTCTTGTTTCAATCCTCTAGTGCGGGTCAATATTTTTACAATTAAGAATAAAAAAATATTAAACCATCTATTCTAAAATTCGTCGATTTGTTGATTTTAATGAAAACAGCTGAAACCAGTGTTGCTGTGAAGAGATTAATGTGATTGAATTATTACACATACTAGGTCAACAATATTTTGAGTTTGTCCGAATATTTGTAGACAAGGACTAGATTTAACTCCCTGGGGAGCTGTTAACATTAACATATTACAACAGAGATGAAGAACATTTAAGATAAGGCAATATAGAAGTCAAGGTATCTACAGGGCTTATGACCTGTCATTGGCTGATTAACTTCACAAACATCAACAGATGAAAGAATTGAAGGAATATAGATGTTCAAATATGGGCAGCTGAAACCTGTATTGCTGTGAAGAGATTAATGTGATTGAATTATTACACATACTAGGTCACCAATATTTTGAGTTTATCTTAATTTTTGTAGACAAGGACTGGATTTAACTCCCTGAGGAGCTGTTTATATTAACATATTACAACAGAGCTCTTTGACTTCAAAAACATAAACAGATGAAAGAATTGAAGGAATTTAGATGTTTAAATATGGGCAGAATGGTGAATGTTACAGTGCGTAAAGTGGCCACTTAAACCAGCCAATGACAGGTCATAAGCCCTGTAAATGCCTAGACTTCTATATTACCTTCTCTAAAATGTACTTCATCTCTGTTGTAATATGTTCATACTAGGTTACGTTTGAAAACAATTTTCCGATGTTTGAACTTTTTCCTGGACCGGTCATTTAATTACAATATTTTGAATTCATCCAAATGTTTCTAGACAAAATACTGGATTTCCCCTCGAAACGAATATTTGAACAAACCCAAAATATTACAATTAATTTGTATGTAAGTTCAGAGAAACACATTGAGCTGGACGTACGTCGTCGGTTTGAATTGTATACAAGGCGGGATGTAGAACTGTAAAAGTACATAAAACTTGGCGTCGGCGGTCTGCTAGTGAGTGTTTTGGGCCTTAATACAGAAAATGATTTAATTTAAGTCTTACCTATATATTTGAGTAAAATAATAATTGTTTGTGTGACGCTAACTGCGATCGTGTTCCAAACTAATTGTTGTTCTAAATTCAAACGACATGAATCTAAAAGTGAAAGGGGAGGGGAGATTGATGTTCTAATAACATCCCTTTGTTATTCCAATAGGGGTGGAATGAGGGGTTTACTAGAATTTTCAGCAGTTTACCCCTAACTTGTTGAAATTTTTGCTGTAATTAAATTCAGGATTAACTTGTAAAATATAGTAAAGACGGATACTATTTTCGAGAAGCTATGGAAGTCTGGGGATTAACAGGGCGTATTACATGTCAAGTACAAGGGCAGGTTTGAAGGTTATAAAAACGTAAATAAGATATTGTTAGAAATTGAATATTACAACCCGAATGATTTTTATTTTAAAAAAAACGAGAATACAATTCTATAAAAAAAGGTTCCAACTAAAATATTTCAAAAAACATTTTTTTTAAAAGTATTACCGAAGGCATAATTTTACGTAGAAATAAATGAAAATGTCACAAAAATGTATGTAATTAATAATGCTTGTATTTCTTTTCAAAAACAAAAATTTAAAAATTTGCTTCGGCCATTTTCATGTTTGATTTATTATCTTCAAATTATTACAAAGAATTTTAGTAAAATACTTAGTCTTTGTTGAGATCCCAGATACCTAAGTTTAGTATTAATTTGAAATGGCGTAATCTGCCGGTCTAAAAGTAATTTTATTTTAGTTACATAAAAAAAAAATTAAAAAAATACCTCTAACATATATCAACAGAGACGAAAAACATTTCAGAGAAGGTTTTCTAGAAATATAGGCATCTACAGGGCTTACGACCCGTCAATGGCTGGTTTAAGTGGCCACTTTACACACTGTGTAACAGTCACCATTCTACCCATATTTGAACATCTATATTCCTTCAATTCTTTCATCTGTTTATATTTGTGAAGCTGAAGAGCTGAAATCGGGTTGTGTTCCTGTGGCTAGAGTCTCAGACTCACGGACCAAAGGTCCGTGGTTCGAATCCCACTCTACCCCAACTCGATTCCTTTTTCTAATAGTGAGTTATTTACAACTCGTTAAAAATGGTCCTCAAAATGAAATATTTGGGTAAATCATAAGAACGCAAATAATTATTTTTATTTAAAAAAAAGGACACAACACGGCATGGTTAAATTCGAATCAAGAGTTGCATACTAAGCGACGTCTACAAAGAAACTAATGGGTCAAAACGTAAACCTATTCATTTATGAGTATTTGAGTCGCCTTCTGTTTGATGTGCGTATGCGGTTTCTGGACTATTCTTAATTCTATGCAATCATTGTAAAAGTATAAATAAACAAAAAAAAAAAAAAAACTTAACTTCCTTATAATTATCTTATATATACTAACTGTAAACCAATTTTTATTATTTGTTTTTAACAAAAGTTTGTTGATATCATTTATTTTTATACGTATAAGTACATGTACATACTTTTTTTTTGTTTAAATTCTTTTCAAGTTATTTACAATTTGCTTATTTATATTTTTCTTTCTTACTCTGTAAAGTTTCACTTTTTATTTTGCATGGCAGTATGCTTATAATTGTTTCAACATGTATACAAAAAGGCGTTGTTTATTTTAAAATTATTACTTACTATGTTTGTATTTACCGGTATATTTTTTGAAAATGCCTCTTGACCAATTTACTACTATGCTCTATTTTTTATAAATTTATTGATATTGTTTTAACTTTGCTGGAATTCTACTCGTCCATGCGCTTTGTAGCTGCACGATGATTGGTTATCTAGCTTTCATATATCAACTTTAAAATACCTAAATTTTGTAAAACGGGTCTAGAATTCCAATCGTCTATGCGCTTAGTAGCTGCAAGGCGTGTTGTAATCTAACTCCGTTTTATTATTCATATTTTTTATTTTTTTAAATATCATTAATACACTAAATTTATTTTTCAATTTTTAAAATGTGTAAATGGGGGCTAAATTTCTAACTGTATATGCGCTCTGTAGCTGCAAGACGTCCGGTAATCTAGCTGCTATCTGTTATAATTTTTTATTGATCTTAATTAAAAACGAGGAACTGGAATCCTAACCGTCCATGCGCTCTGTAGCTGCAAGACGTACTGGGATATTTATTAATTGTACAGCGCCCTTGAGGTGATTTTCACAAAAATGGCGCTATATAAATTATCCAACCATATGTATATATATATATATATATATATATATATACATATGGTTGGATAATACAATACAATTTTACAATACGCCCAATATATATATATATATATTGGGCGTATTGTAAAAAAAAAAAAAAAAATAATAAAATTGTGTAATATTTGAGCCTTCAATACACAAAACGAAAGTAACGTCGTATGGAATAAATTCTTGCACAACTAAGTCGCCATTAACTTTGACCCAAGGGAGTTCTCCACCGCGCTCGTTTTGTACTGAAATTTAAACTAGAGCCGTTAGGGTATCCATTGTGCTTCGCAAATGAATTACTCAACAAGACAGGGAAACAAAGAATGTATAGATGGGTACAAAACGGGATACTCATTAAGTTTTCAATGTTAAAATTTTGAGTTACTATTTTTTTTTCAAAGATTATTTCATCGGTTGACAAGTAAAACATATCGCAAACGAGTGGAAGCGTATAAAAAAAAAAAAAAATAAAAAAAAAAAGAAAAGTAAAACATATTAAGTAGGGAGATTTTCCCGTGCGTCGGACAGCTCCCAAAGCCGGACGCTGCGCTGCTTGCATGAGCGGAACAAAGAGTGATAATTGTTTACTATTTCTGTCACCAGCGGCGCAATCACAAATAATTATCGACGTGCTTAAAAACGTGCTAAGCATTTGAGCGATCACAGTGAACAATTGTGAACATGCTTAAGTTATCGCAGTCATAAGTCGACGCGTGTCATTTTTTTTTATTTTTTTTATTTCTATTATTTTTTTAAAGATTTTTTATTGCACCACAACAGGCCAGGAGGCCCCAATTACAGTGCTGAATTACTTAACAGAACACTCAGGCTTGAGAAAAATCACATTTTTAATTTTTGTGTTCTCACCGGCAATCGAACCCGGAACCCTTCATGTGTGAGTCAAGCGTCTTGACCACTACACCACGGAGGCCGCGACTTGTATATTCATTTCAAACCCATTGACATTGTTGAAACGCATAAAGTAATGTCACTTGCACTCGAGCATATGGACAAAAAAACATGGACTTCTCATAAATCCAACAAAAACCCAAATTGTACTTGTTGGTAGCTAAAAAATGTATTTAAAGTGAAAAACATTTTTAATTTGTGTGTTCCCATCGGGAATCGAACCCGGAACCTTCCGTGCGTGAGTCAAGCGTCTTGACCACTACACCACGAAGGCCGTCATCTTTAAGTCAACGCTTGTGTCGGTTTGTTTTTTGTTTTCCTCTTAAATAAATATAGTTCATTGCCGAAAACTCGATGATTATTGGAAAAATAATACAATAAATTTCATTTGCAAAATATTGAATTATTAAAAGTAATATAATATATTGCATTTGCAAAATAGTAAGCAGTATCACCCCATTTGCCACTTGTAAAAATGAGAGCAGTGTCATCTGCAAATGCAATAATGACACATTTTTTTTGTGTGTCAGACATAGATCATTATTATCGGACCCAAAACACTACCTTGCGGTACACCAAAATCAATGTTTTTTTTCTTCTCTTGAATTGGAATCTGTTTTTGCAAGATTCAGAGAAGGTTTTGAAATTACGCTATTATTTAGGTAGGTAGGTTTTTATGAATATTTTATTTTGGCATTAACTAATTTTTCGTTTTTGGTAAAGATTTCTAAGTTTGCCCTTCATACCTTCATATCAGTTGTAATATCCATCAAACCATTTCTGGCATCCTACACATTTAAACACCCCTTTCTCGCGCATTATACAAAAATAACATAACACATGTCTTCAAAGCTGCTGAGACCATAAGACAAAACCTATGCAAACAGATAGGAACTCATTGTATGTTTATATTTCAATGTAGAAAGTGTAAATATGTCTCCGAAATGTTTGAACATAGCTTGACATATTGTGTGTTTATGTATTTTATTAACAAAGACGGGATCGAACTTAGGCACGAAAATAAAAGTCATATTTATATACGTGTGCTATATATTTTTGTTAATACAAGTTTTGTCCGTATGCAAGTTAAAGATGTGTTACCATTACAATGGAAAAAGAGAAGAAAACATATCTCCACAATATCCATATTGACTTTATTACAAATTAAATACTAAAAATACAATTATTTAATCAAAATCCATTTCATATATTTATATCGGTATTCGTAGTATATGGAATTTCCCTGTTGTTGCGAATTAAATTATATTCAAGTCTGTGAATGAAATCGCTTTATTTCCGTCCCTAAATGGGTTTTTCCCAAAACTCCTTAGGGATCTATATAATATATATATATATAATTGGATAATTTATATAGCGCCATTTTTGTGAAAATCACCTCAAGGGCGCTGTACAATTAATAAATATCCCAGTACGTCTTGCAGCTACAGAGCGCATGGACGGTTAGAAATTTAGCCCCCATTTAGACATTTTAAAAATTGACAAATAAATTTAGTGTATTAATGATATTTAAAAAAATAAAAAATACGTATAATAAAAAGGAGTACGATAACAACACGTCTTGCAGCTACTAAGCGCAAAGACGATTAGAATTCTAGACCCCATTTACAAAATTTAGGTATTTTAAAGTTGATATATGAAAGCTAGATAACCAATCATCGTGCAGCTACAAAGCGCATGGACGAGTGGAATTCCAGCAAAGTTAAAATGATATCAATAGATTTATAAAATATAGAGCATAGTAGTAAATTGGTCAAGTGTTCATGCCGAGAAGTAAGCAATAAAAAACTAAATAAATCAAACACTTTTTCAACTCCATGGTTAACAAAGGGAGATAGATGTCCGAAGAGAAGCTTTTGTAGACAGTAGGTAGATACCGTCGCCATGTGGCTCGCTGGCTGCTAGATAATTTCTGGAAACGCACGTGTGGTATATATTATGTTTTATATTTATGTATATAAAAATTTAGGTTCCGTTTTTCGGGGCGCAAATCTCGGAAAGTAAAATATACTTTTTATTCGGAAATTCTAACGAAAACAGAAAATTCTATGCGTTTTAAATCGACTCAATTTGTCACAGTTAAAAGTTCTAATTACAGTTCTAAGCAGAGCTACCATTTTATCAATTTTAGTACACGTTACTATTTGATTCTTTATATTCTACAGCATAGTCACGGCAAAGCAAGTTAAGATATTAAATTAAGCAATGCGTTTTCTCGGTAAATGTATAGTGACAAGTTAAAAAAATCCACAGCAAAGCGTGGCCGGGTTCAGCTAGTCTATTTATATAAACATGAATGTTCGAAAGTTTGTCTTTTAAAGACTCGATAACTACCAGACCGATTTACATGCGGTTTTTCGCAAAATAATCTTATTTACGTGACTTAGTTTTGTTAATAACAATATCTTCAATGTGTTTATTATAAAAATAGTTAGGAGCGAATATGAGTTTTTCATCAAACTTCCAGAGTAGCATTCGACTGAAATGCATATTCCAAAAAATTCGGAGAATGTTGTTTTTTTGTGTATTAAAAAAGTGTGTATTTTAACGTTTACGAGCATTAATTATTTTTAATGGATACTGAGTTGATTAATTTCCTTACGTTTTTTAATTTCTTTATATTAACTTATTTTTAATGGATTTTTAGTTATGCTTAAACATTTTTTAACTGAAGTTTGATACATTTTAAAAAAAAAAATAATCTTACGCAGAATGCACCACTGATGGGAAATAGCGCAGAGTTTGACATTTGCAAAAAAATTTTTTTTTGAAAATGCTTTTCTTTATGTTTCGGAATTCAACCATAAACCAGTACCTAAGTACCTACTTATGTAATTAAATCCAATATTTTTAAAACAGGTACCTAATTTTTTTCAATATTTGAATATTAATAATTTTTAGTTTTGGAATTCAATCATAAAACGAAAAACCAACCCTTAAAAAAGTCCAAAATAAATAACGTGTGTCCTTTTTTTTAAGGAAAAAACGTTTGTTTAACTAGCTATTAACAGGCAAACCAACGTTCGGGTAGGGCAACGTCTGCGTCTGTCGGGTCCGCTATTATTATATTAAAAAAATACTATGTTTTCTTTATAAATATTATTTTATATAAAAAATATCTATTATTTAATATATTTCATATTTAAAATCAGGTTGTAAATGAAAATTGACATATTCATTTGATTTAATCATGCCAACCTGCCTGCCTGCCTGGCTTAGTATAAATATTGACAAAGCGTGGTACAGGCTTGGGTGCATACGTGTATAAAGCGTACAATACATGCACAGCACGCCACACACTTTCGTGGGTACAATAATTTGTTCGTTAGCAAACAGAATCCTGCTTGGATGCACTTGTGGACTGGAGATGTCTTATATGCATATTTTTATTTTATATTTTGATTCAAGAAATAGGGCACACAAAAATATATTATTATGCAAGCTGTAATAATAACAATGTAGGTACATGAACGTTCAGGTACAAGAAAGAATACCCGCAACCACAGAAACGTTCGTGATACGTCAAAGTTCCACTCGCCCTACGCATACGAATACATTGTACGGCAAGTTTAGTATTTAGACTCATTTCGAGGTCAGCCGAAGTTGACGGACGTGTTCATATTTTGTTTGTATGAGGAAGGAATCGGTAAAAAGTCATAATTAACAAGCCTTTTCATATTTGGCAGTTCACTTCGAAAGTGTCATGGAAAAATGGGCCAAGGAAAGGTACTGGTGTTCATTTTGAACACCAACAATCGCTGGCTACCTCATTTACATTACATTCAATACAAAATGTACTCGTATTTGAAAATAATTAATTAATTTAACTCGGATAGAGTCTTAGCTACATAAATAAAGTAATTTGCTTTAATACTTAACCTCAATATCAAATACATAGATGGCGCTCCAAACGCGCTAGCGAAAGCTTTCCCTGTTTCATGACATATATACTAAAACCAAAAATGTCACCGATATGGATATTCGCTAATAAGCGGAATGGGGAATGTTGTAGAATTCTACATAAAAGTGGCCACTTGAACCCAACCTATGACAGGTCATAAGCCCTGTAAACGCTCGAATATCCATAATCTTGAAACGAAAAAATTCTACCCATCTCTGTAGTGATATAAATAATATTTGAAAATAAATTAAATAGATAATCATTACAAAAAAATATCCGGCGACATCTTATGCTGATAATTTCTGACTTGCAAAGGATATAAAAAAGGCTCATAAATGAGTCTATTATTCAAAATTGTTGTCTGGTACATTGTAAATATGTAAGTATCGTTAATGAGAAATATTGTGAAAAAATGCCCGATATTTTTTTACATACTTTATGAATAATAACCCAAACGTTGGGCAGTTAATATAATTTACAAGTTGTTTAAGACGTATTTCTTATCTTTCTAATTGAATTTTAATTTATTCGAACCCATTCGAAAAAATCCGACGTCAACTTGACCACAACACCGGGGAAAAATGTAAAACTGCAAAAAAGGTCTTCAAAGATTCCAGTTGCTTCTAAATGGTTTGACCCTATTATCTCATCTGCCTTTTCGCGACGCACAAACGTTGGTTTTTAAGAATTAGCCGGTCGTAAGTAAAATGTCAAAAGTGACGATAAAAATACCGAAAAAATCCTATAGCCGAAGAAATGTCACAGTAACAAAAATTTAACGTTGAAACTTGGTCGTCTCGCGAAGTGCAGGTCGTCATTGTTCTCAGCGCTCGGTGTAAACATTCAAACGAAGATACACTTTGTGATGTCCTCCTAACTTTTTAAAGTTATTATAATAAATTCGAATAATTCAGGTAATACCTTATTTCATATTATTTGTAAAACTTCATAAAAAGGTTATTTTGTAATGATATTTTAATTTTAATGTTTATAAGACATTTTGTTACATTATCGCCTCTTATCGTGTAATGTTTGTTATTGTGCTGTATACTTCATATATTAGGCTGAATAATAAAATAAAATTTGAGTGCGGATGGCCAAGTTATAGATTTTTTTTTAAGGATGACATAAAAAAACAACTTTTGTTTCAAATGTAATGAACTGCAATTTTCTGATTATTTTAGGTACACCTAGTAACTCGGGTACAAAAACAGTGAGCCGTAAATATTTTCACGATGAAATACGACAGCAATATTTGCCTAATTTGCATGAAAAAAGTAAATACATATATGGAAAGTCACTTTTTGTCAAGTAACGGTGATACACCTGTTATGTTATTTTCCACTCATTCTATTATCTTAGTTACTGTGTATTCTTCTTTATTTATTATATTCTGTGATTCATGTAACGGTCGCTGTTTACACCATAATCTTGTATAACTTCCCTATTATCAACACCCCTGTATCACGTCAGTACATGTACACCATACAATCTTGTATACACTTTCTTTATTAATATTATTACGTATCATGTCGATACATGTACACGGAGCATGGTCAGGCAGCGAACTATGTCCAGACCTTATTATCTTATTTGTATAATATCATAATATAAGGGCATGTAAGCCCCGTTCACGGAGAGAACACTACAGTCGTTACTAGAAGCATAACCTCAGTATTTTTGTGTGGGAATCAAATGTTTTTTGAGAAGAAAGTACATTTTTATTATTTACACCCACCTAGCACCTAACACACCAGATAATTTACGCACTTTAAAACAAAGATTTGCGTACTTTAAAACACCAATAAAAACAATGGTCTAAATTCCATAGAAAAGAAGCATTATCTCACAAACCCGATGAAACTAGGTTAGAAGGAATAATTGAAAATGCCTTATTACCCATGGGACAGTTGTCGGAAGAGGCAGAAGAAGCCCAAAATAAGCGCTTTCGGTTATACCTTGAAAACTACACAAGAATGTTCTCGATGGAGGAATGTAACCTTGATATATACAGTCGACTACTGATGAGTTTAGACTCGTTAAGTTAGGTAGCATGAAACAAACAGAAAAAAATCCAAGCTTATTTTGCTCTGAAACAATCAATATGTTACTACCAGCTGACCCAAACATCAAGTTAAATATTTCAGACACGGATCAAGAATTATCTATTAATACTTTGTATCCCGGAGCCGTGTAAACACGTGATTATATAACCATTTGTTGTGTCCCGGTCCCGTGTTTTCACGTGGTTTTTCAGCAGCGAAAAAGTACTAATAAAACTCACTAGATATGAATAAAATGCACTTTTTAAGTGAAAACACAGGACCGGGACACAACGCATGGTTATTATAATCACGTGTTTACACGGCTCCGGGATACAAGGCACAAAAAAAGGAGTGAGGCTCTGTATATGTGCGAACATTGCAATGTGCAATGCGGCTCTCCATAAAGTTCAATGTTTGCAAAACTATAATACAAAAATGACTTATTTAATTGTTTCAAATAAATATAAGGAGTTTGAATTAATTAAAGCCAGTATTTTCATAATTATGACACTTTTAAGAAACCCTTCACAAAGCATGAAATTTCACAAAAATGGGCAAAGCACAGAGTGAATTGGTAGTTACATGGCAGAAGGCATTTTTCTGTATTTTTGTCTATGTTTTAGTTTTCAAAAGTTTTAATTAATATTTCAGTAAATACACGCAGAAATAAAAATTCAAAATGAGTGTCATTTAGAATGGTTACTTATTATTAAAAAGCAACACTAAAATATTTTAGTTTGTGGATTAAAGTCTTGAAATTGAGACGCATTTCAGCTCTCCTGAACATTTTTGAAAATTACTGATGGTCCCTTCTGCCATCTGACTATCGAAATTCTATGTGTATTTGGCCGGTACTCAAAGTGTTAATTAATAATCAAATCCAAAATATGTATTTGCATTTAAATTATTAGTCTGTGTCTAAAATATTTTTTGTTCTTGAATCTTGTCATTAAAAATCAATTGTGTTTTTTATAAATTCACGTGTTTTTTTTCACTTTTTTGCGGGAAAAATATTCTAATTTTACGAAGGGTAGTACTGCACACAAAAATTTATAATTTAAAGTCAAAATGCACTGTAAAATAATTTTGACCGCCTAAATCATTTAAATCAATGCATGTGCGACGCTTACTTCAGTAAGTTCATACTGAAAGCAGAACAGAAAATGGTAATACAAAAAGTATCGGTGATTCGATTGATCCGGAAGTTCGGTTGGACAGGATTCGGTTAAACGTGGGTGTAGTGTGAATAACAAATAGATAAAATAATTACATTTGGTTCAATAAAGAAAAAAAAAAGCAATGTTGTCAAAAACTTACCTGCAACTGTTAAGGTGGCATTTCTACTGATGGCCTTTCCAGCGAGGTTCTGCGCCACGCACCAGTACACTCCGCCATCTTGTTCCTTTTTACCATGAACCACCCTGGAACAAAAAGATCATAGTTTGTGAATACGCTTGATTTAAATAGGTAACTTATTAAATGCTTTCGTTAGATCAACAAAACACATATATGCAGTTTTAAAGTACTAGATTAGTTTCTCCTTTATTTGCCTCGTAATTTATTCATTTATTTGACACTTTATATACATATACAATATACAGGGTGTTCTTTAAACCCTGTCACATCCGAAACCACGATGATCAGTATGGGCAAGAAGACATATAAGCATATTTAAAATATATTTAGACCCAAGAATTTTTTTAAAAATAAAATATTTAAAAAAAACCAAGGGTTGCTTACTTCTGCAGGGGAGAAGTGAGGGGAGCGCGGCGCAGTATAAGACCCCCCCCTCCCCCCTCCTCGTTTAACTCCTGCAGAAGTAAGCAACCATTTGCTTTTTTTGATATTTTATTTTTTATAAATTTTATTCGTTCTAAAAAAATATTTGAATGAGCCATTATGTCTTCTTGCTCATACTGATCATCGTGGTTTCGGATGTGACAGGGTTTGGTTTAATGAACACCCTGTATATACATTTAAGGGCGGCGGATTTTTTTTTTACAAAAGGCAACAGATGAAAGAGTTGAGAAAATGTGGATGTTTAAACATGAGTAGAATGGTGAATGTTACACAGTGTGTAAAGTGGCTATTTAAACCAGCCAATGACAGGTCATAAGCCCTGTAAATGCCTAGACTTCCATATCTGCTTCTCAAAAAATTTTTCCCTCTCTGTTGCAACAAACTTAGACAGGGAAATGATATTCACAGAACCACGGAAAAATTAGCCATTGAATAATATAGGTACAAATTTACGATATTTTTTTTGTAGCTTACCCATAAAAAATCACCGTTCGCTCCTGGTATGCTTACGTAGTATCTCACCCACATGATAAAGGTTTTTTTTATTTTTTTTATTTAAATCTTAAAGTAGGGCACACATATCATACATATTGTTATGTGTGTTCTAATAATAACATTGCAAATATATTTAATTTATAAATTGTTTATCACATATGTCTTGACCATTATTTTAAATTTTGATATGTTTTTTCTTCATAAATATTTTTTTCCATTTCGTAATACTTTTGAAATTGCTTTAAATAAAATTGAATTTTGTGACTTTGCCTTTGGTTTCAGCCGCTGTACTTTACAAAAGTCAACAGATGGAAGAGTTGAGGAAACGTGGATGTTTAAACATGGGCAGAATGGTGAATATTACACAGTGTGTAAAGTGGCCACTCAAATCAGCCAATGACAGGTCATAAGCCCTGTAAATGCCTAGACTTCCATACCCCCTTTTAAAAAATGTTTTCCCTCTCTGTTGCAACATATTTAGACAGGGAAATGATATTCACAGAACCACAGAAAAATAAGCCATTGTATCATACAGGTACAAATTTACGATCATTTCTTGTAGCTTACCCATAAAAAAATCACCGTTCGCTACTGGTATGCTTACGTAGTACGTAAGAGAAACAAGTTGTATTTAAGAAAATATATTTTCTAATACAATTTGTGAATGTTAGAAATTTTCCTCACCGAGGCCGGGAGAATGGACAAGTTTTATGTGTCATCTTATTCCCAAACAATTGTGTAGAAATTCGATTCAGATACGAAACACGTATAGAAGATTAGATGGGAGGATATGGAGGGTGGAAATTGGGAAAATTCTCACAGTTCGAAGAAAACTCCTTAGACTCGGGAAACTTTTGTCCCGAGGGGAAAATAAGATTGAAAATATGTGTAACTATTATTTTCTACTTTCTCCGCGTTAAATGGACAATTATTGTGGAATGCAGTGCGGTTTGCACAACATATAATGTGTTTTAGATTGAAAATTACTATGCTTCAGAGTTCTGGGGTCCATGGTCCATAATCGATGACACACACGTGTTAAATAAGTTCACCTGAAGTAGTAATTAGTAAGTTAATTGGTTAGTTCTAAGTACTGACCGACGAAGCAATGTCATAATTTTCTATCGAATCCAATACATTCGTATAATTCAACTCTCATAGTATTGCACGTTAAACCGGGACCATTGTTCTGCAGTACATTTACATGGTCTCTACCATGAAGAAATGAACTACAAAGGAACGTCGTCTATAAAGAGACCACAGGACGCAACGCCAGTCAGTAAGCCCGTCCAGTCAGTCGGTCCAACAAGTTCAGTTCACTTCAGACCAGCTCGACGAAGTCAATCATTTCCAGCATGTAGTTCAAGTGCAGTCTCTTCAACCTATCATCGCCGTAAAACTCAACTACTTCATTTCTACAGAGTCCACAAGTGATAGGACAGTTGATACGCGTGTGATTTCATTTACCAATTTTAAATCTCAACTATTAAAACAAGCCTCCTACCTACTACTACCATCACGCCATTTTCTGTAGGGGTAGGCAGAGAGAATGGACCGCCAAACACGTCTATCCTGGCATACATTCCTAGCTTCTCCCACATTCATACATCTTGTCATACATGCCCTTCGGTTCTGTCTGCTTTTGAAATGACCAGACTTAAGATTTTGGTTTATCTGATCATGCTACGTCTTCCTTGGTCGCCCTCGTCTCACATTGCCGTTCATTTTCGCCATATATACTTGTATTACCATTCTTTCGTCGTCCATTTGTTCTACGTGACCAAACCATCTCAGAGACCCTTTCTTAATCTTATCAATTAAACTTAACTCAGATTTACACTCTCGCCTGATTTCATCATTCGTAACCCTATCATACATTGATTTCCCACACATTCGTCTAAGAGGTCGCATTTCAACCGCGTTCACTCGGCTTTCATCCTTCCTCTGCCAGTTCCATGTTTCACTTCCATTCATAAGTGTTGGGACTAAAACTCCGTAAAAAAAATGTGTATCTGGGGAGTATGCTTGCTAGGGATAGAAAGACTGAGAAAGATATTGAAAGTAAGGTGAGTGGCGGGAACAGGGTGAACAGTGCACTAAAATCTACTTTAGCAAACAAATGTTTATTGCAGGAGGCAAAACTAGCAGTTCACCGTGGGAGTTCTACCCTTCTCTAAAATGCTTTTCATCCCTGTTGCAATTTTTTAATCTTAATGACTCCCTAGAGAGTGAAATCCAGTCTTTTGTCTACAAACATTTGGACAAACTCAAAATATTGTATTAAACTTATTAACTATGGGTACGTTTTCTTGTCACTACTTTTTGAAATATTTTACTCTATAGGGCGTGTCTATGATTATGTTATGTTTTTGTTCTTTTATTGTGCGTTTTATAATACAAATAATATAGGTGTACATAAATTAAATATAAATTTAAATAGGTAGTGTTTAAAACTGTCAAAACATTTTGTTAATTATCTCTGTTTATTAAGTATTCTTTGTATATTCAATATATTTGTATACAAATAAACCATCACGCCGTTTCCCCGTAAGGGTAGACAGAGAGGATAGAACGCCACAACACTCTATCTTTGAATACAGATCTCGCTTCCTCTACATTCATACATCTTCTCATGCACGCGCGCCGATTATTCCGACTTTTGACATGTCCATCTTCAAGTATTTGTTGGATTTCATCATGTCATGTCTTTCTCGGTCTTCCTCTATTTCTGCATCCATCGACATTCGCATTGTAAATATTCTTGGCCGGTCTTTCGCCGGTCATTCGTTCTGCATGTCCGAACCAGCGCAGAGCTCCTTTCTTGATTTTGTCGATAATGCTTGTCTCAGCCATGCGGTACGGATCTCGAAATTTGTGCATCTATCGTACATAGTTTTACCACACATTCGCCCGAGAGATCGCATTTCGAAAGCATTCAGCCTACTTTCATCCCTGTTTTTCCAAGTCCATACTTCGCTCCCGTACATCAGGGTCGGGACCAGGACACTTATATTATTTATATTTTTTATATTTTATATTATTTTTTTATTTTAACCATATAGATATATATCATACAGGATTACAATTATTTAAAAATAGTGTATTGAAAACTTTTGAATAAAACTCCGGTTGGTCCCATTTTCTCTTATATCACTCAAATTACATACATTCATATTATTATTATAAATTAAATTTCTCTTTTGAAATTTTGTATTACTACTAAAATCGCTTTAATGAAATTTTATCGACTTCTCTTGGTTTAAAATCTTCTCCTTATATTGCTTTTTCAAATTTTAAATGATTACTTGCCATACTTGTTATTCCTTCTTTATTTTTTCTTTTTTCTCTGCTGCCATTGGCATGTTTTTATACTTGTTATACTTTTAAACTACTTTTAATTACTTATATTATATATGTTAATCAAATCAATATATTGCTGCTCTTACTATAATGTGTCATTAATTTTGAAGATGTTTTTTAAATTGACCTAAATTTAAATTTACTGTCTCATATTTCACTTAAAGATTCTTCTCATCGTTTCTTTGAATCCCTTAAAATAAATATGTGTTTATGTTTTTCCTTTTTAAAAAAAAAAAAATGTTATTACTATTTTATTTTATTTTTACATCTGAGCATGTTTTTCATTCTTTATTTCCATTCTTAATTCTTAATTACTCTTACAAGTTTTCTTCATTTTTAATATTATTTCCATTTGTAAATACTCACTACAAGTTTGTAGTTACAAACCTTAAAATATATTTTTTTCACTTAAATTAAAATTTTTAAACAACTTTCATTTATGTTTTCTTTTTCCTTCTCTTTTTTATACTTTCATAATTAACATTAGATTTAATTGCTTTTTAATATGGAAACTTCACTGGTCCATTAGAATTAAGTCCAATTGTGTAAAATATTAAACTTTGTAACTGTACTGTATGTTTCCTGAATAAAAGAAAATAAATAAAAAATAAATATTATAAAACGCTAAAGCTGTAAAAATATTTAAAAAAGCATATTGTTAAGTGTCCCCGGAAAAGGAAACCCCAATGAGGTCACATTATTTTTTTAATCAATCATTTTTTATTATAGAAAAAAATGGATACATAAATAAATGAATATGTCAATGCACATAAATAATAAAAGTTGATATAATAATTTTGCGACTTTGTCGACAATCTTATAAGCAATTTTTCTCAGATTTCGAAGGAGGTAAACGCCTTTCGGCAACCATTTCAGTCCATTTAGCGTCAAATCGACCTGAAAATCTCAACTTCCTTAGTTCTTCCACACTTTCTGCATTCACACCGACCAATAACATATTTCTGAATTTTATTTACAAAGTTTCCACATATTTACAACTTCGCGTAATGGTATCCGATAGACCGGAAGATTCAGACGGCGACAATCTTTTTATGGCGTCTTGAAAAGGCTTTTACAATATTCTCGTACCGAAAACATTGGAAATTGGGTTCCACGCAGTTGCATAAGCTTGGGATTTGAGATTTAAGTCTTGAAAAGAAGATTGGAATTTTACAAATGTTCGTTTAAGATCGGCGGTAATATGTGTAGTTTAGAACCCGTAAGAAGAATTTGTTTGCGTAAAAGAGGCAAAATACAAGAGTTGAAGTTCTTATAACACATAGTCAAATAATTTGCTCCCGCTTATGAAGAAGCCCTTTAAAGTCTGTTTATTTTATTTTGTTATTTTTTTATATTTTTTATTAACAAATAAAAATACAATATTACAACTAAATACAATTTTACATTAATCAAAAACATATATTTACATTAACGTTTCCCATTACGTAAAAGAAATAAACAATTCTTGTGTACATAATGGGGAGTGACGTTTTACAATAGAGTATTTAATTTTAATCAATAATATTTTTAGAATAACATAAATAAATTACAAAAATGATATAAACGATGTTTTTAATCAGTGTTACATAAAGAAGAATTATGGATGTAATTTTTTACTTCTATCTTAAATATGTTGTATTCCTGACTGTACTTTTTATTATCTTTGTTCATTTCATTAAAGAAAAATATTCCTCTGTAAGTATAATGATGTTGTGCAGTAGTTGTTTTTAATTTAGGAATTAAGACATTACCCGCCTGTTATAGGTCGCGTACTTACGTTTTGAGACCTAGAAATAATACTATTTATTATATCTTTATTATTTGAAGCAAACAATTTTATATCTAAATAATTAAAATATTTTAAATAATTGAACAGTGGGAAAAGAAGATGGTTTTTCCAAAAAAACTTCTATAATTTATTATTTTATTTTTTTGACCGGTAAAATATTTGTTTTAAAAGCACCACCCCATCTGATTACTCCGTACTGTCATATGGATTAGGCGAATACAAAGTAAATTGATTTTGATTTTTCGATTTTTTATCATTACAAGAATTTCTAATAAACAAATAATTTCAATATTCCGACTCATAGATTGAGAAACAATGAAGTACTGTTCATCGATCAGCATAGAACAAACTATGGCCTAAATTCTCCAATGACCCGCCTTTGTCGTATTGTTAACTCAAGACAAGATCTGGACTTTTTTGGTTAAAGTTTACAACGATTTAAACGAGCACTAAATAAATAGTCCAGATCTTGTCTCGATGTCCCTTATGTTTGTCAATGCTTCTTTCTTTTTTTTTAATGTTTTGAACTATTCTTTTATTGTAATATTTAAACCTTATAAATTGTATACATGAACAATGTCCGTTATTAAATAAATAAACCAGCCGCATGATGTTGACGAAGAAGAGCGTATTTCACACATGTTACGGCCAGCATTTCAATTTAAGCGATGATTTTCCCTGTCAGGAAAGGATAAATAAAATCGACTCATACACATTAATTGCATTCGTTAATTAATGTGTTGTTGAATGTCGCGCCGATAGATGGCGGGATCGTATTCCGCTCGGTCGGTAATGACGTATGATTCGCGGCCGACGAAATTTCCTGTTGTTGTTTTTCGAAAACGCGTGGATACAGTTTTTTGGCTCGCTTTCTGACTTGTGTTTTTAAGACAGACTTCTTCTTCTCGAAGATGTTCATGGCTGCATTGTGCTGATCTAACCCAAATGATACCAACTACCCCAGTAAAGTCCTTACCGAAATAAAGATCATCGTGGACGCGCTAAGACATTCTAAGGTCAGTTTTTTACTTTTTTTGACGGGAAGTGATTTTTGTGTGTTGAACTGCAGGTATATGAACAACTGAACGCATCGCATTTACAAAGTATAATAAGTTAAAGATATTATTTAATTCTGCCTACCTCAGGAAGAAGAGCGATCCTTCGAGCAGGACCCTGTGACTCTTAGAATCGGTGTCTGATGTGACAACCAGTTCGCCATCTTTAAACCACTCGATGGCAGGTTTGGGCTTCCCCTCGGCCTTGCAGTTGAGGGTCACGGGTTCGTTCTTGGCTACGACTATATCGGCGGGATGTTCAGTTATCCTGGGCGAACGGTACTGAGCTGTGGAAGAGAAAAGAAAACGTGATTAGAAACGAAATTCACATTGATAGAATTGATAAATTCTTAACAACTCCGTAATACGGAATAGTTAGCTGGGGGGTTATCTGGCATCCAACAAGCCTGTCATAATTTCACAGACATTATTATTGCGAATATGAGACAATTACACCAAAAGACCCACTTACACACTTCTGATCGAACAATAAAGAAAGATCTCAGCGAAATGTTTATACGAGGTTTTTCTAGAGCACTAATTATGTCAAACTCAAAACCCGTACGACTTTCGCTCAGAGACATCTCTCCTTTATCGCACCGAGAGTGTTCAATATTTTGGAAGAGCGTATTAATCTCTCGAGGACAAAAACTCATTTCAAGAGAGGAGTTAAGGACTGGATTTTCCTGAGAGGAAGGGATTTGAGTGGGAAACTCCTTGGTTTTCCGAATGCTGAAGTATCTGTGAGCCATACATACATGTTTATGTGTATTAGTGTGGGAGTAAGTGTTCAGGATTGTGCATCATTAAATAGTAAGTGGGATCGTATCGCAGCCATCTTAATTTATTTTGGTATGTATAGAGGAAAGAGTGTTGTGCATAGTTAGTGCTACAGACTGGCAGATGGAATAAATACTTATTTCTTGTCACGCGAAAGGGGAAATTAAGATTAATTTTGGAGAGTAGCTTAAAAGAGTCTACTTTAATATTTAATAATTTGTGTAAAAGGCATAATTCAGATACAGTGCGTCTATTTTCAAGAGTCAAAAATCCATTTTGTTTGGCAGATTGGCTGTAAGTACTAAGCGTTTTATTGTTTTTATAATCTAGGTATTTTAAAAAATTTCGTTGAACATTTTTAATCAAATCGATGTTTATTATATATTGTGGGCTACACACAACGGATGCATA
>NW_028280664.1:0-38233 GCF_059751315.1 Micrasema longulum | reverse complement strand
TACTAGTATAATTGTAATGTAAAATGGTCCGATACACAAACATTTTGTTCACATGTAAATGTCGTAGCTCATTAATAATGGCTGGTTGCGATTTTCCAGCCAAATACAGAGCAATAACACTGTTGAGTTTGAATTCCATTTCGATAACTTTTCAAACTTGGACGTAAAACGATATGCTTTGGTTGAATTATTAACAATATAACAGACTGACACATGTAAAAATATGAGCGCACTGTTATTAGCCGTTTGCTTGCTACAGCAACGTGAAGTTAGTTGCACTTCGAGCACTTACCCCTGTATTGTAGACTACTTTCATGTTATTTTTGTTCAGCTCTTGTGCAGATGTTTTTTCCATATAACTGTTGTAATTGGCTTAGGGCGTATATATGTACTCGTATAATAAATAAATAGCGTGTTTCGTTTTGTGTTTGCGAGTCTTGCTTGTATGGAAAATGTACTTTTTCTGAAATAACACAAATGCGTCATTTGGATAAACGGGTCGATTATCGATTATTCAATCCTTGCATGTTCGCGACGAATTATGCATAGTGACAATATGCACAAGTGCCTTTTCCATCATCTTTGCCATTTATGAGCGCCTGGTGTGATATTGATCTGACATTTGAAATATTTTTTTATATTTCTACCCCTCCTACGTATTATGTAGTAACTCACAAATCGGCGATTTTTAGTTTTTAATGTATTTCATCTATACAGGGATAATTTATACAGCGTCATTTTTGTGAAAATCACCTCAAAAGCGCTGTACAATAAAAAAATATCCCAGCACGTCTTGCAGCTACAGAGCGTGGGGACTTTTGGGATTCTAGTTCCTCGTTTCCAATTATGACATATTTAAATTATAACAGATGGGAGCTTGATCACAGCACGTCTTGCAGCAACAGATTGCATGGACGGTAAGTAATCTAGCTCCCATTTACATTATGTTTTAATTTGACCATGAAGTCCTTAAGTGAATCGCTTTTTTAATTTCTAAGATTTCCAAGTAGTCTAATTTTAATGTTTTATTTTCAACGTGAAGAATTTTTTATCCAGTGTCTTTATTGAAGTTTTGGTGGTTTGCGAATTCGGAAAAGCATTATTATTTATAGGGACCTTAAGTGTCTCTTAACTCTAATATTGAAGTCCCTTTTAGTAGAGTACATTCGATTTATCGACAGTTATCAGTATACTGCTCCTCATGCACGCATCGTTGACTTTTGTTACCAAGAATGAGGAATTCCACTGTTTTCCAATTTTTTTTTTCTATCAGCGTACTATTTAACTAAGCAAATACATATATATATATATATAATTGTGCGTTATTTACAAAGATACGATTTTTTAAAGTTACATTTATCAAATACCGCGCCAAATGACTGTAATCAGTGTGTCACTTTTCAGTAGTTACGTCATGAAACGGTTGGCGTTCTTTCTTTCACTGACCTGACAAGAATCTATGGAATATTGCTTTGATTACTTCATTTAGTTGATCGTAATTTGCTCATTTCTATGTTATGGTTGTTTTTACGAACGTTTCGATTTAGAAAAACCTAGAAAGTTGACATAATCTCTGGTTGAAATGTCAAATTATACAAATTATACTCTTTTTTCTATGGTCAAAACGTTGCGGGGGCTTTAAAGCGGAAACCGGAAATACTACACGTAGATATAAGGAGTGACGTCATTATTTACGATTTTAAAATGAATACTATTTGTAACATTTTTTATTTATTTTTGCGTGCGTTTTTGAGATATTACATCCTACTCCAAAATTTTTAAATATTCACGTGTACACGAAACCATTTTTAAAATTTGATTCCGGGTTGGGCTGGAATTCCTCATTGCAAATCCTCTTTGTTGCTAGCAAGAAGCTCGGCATCAACAGCGTACAATAGACAACCGGTAGTCAAAGTCGACTAGATAAATAAATAATACTATAAACATCAATCCATCCTATGTAATTAACATATTACAACAGAGATGAAGAACATTTAAGAGAAGGTAATATAGAAGTCTAGGCATCTACCGGGCTTATGACCTGTCAATGGCTGGTTTAAGTGGCCACTTTACACACCACACTGTATAACATTCACCATTCTGCCCATATTTGAACATCTTTATTCCTTCAATTCTTTCATTTGTTAATGTTTGTGAAGTTAAAGAGCTGAAACCTGTATTTATGCGGGTGAGATTCATTTAATTGAATTATTTTACCTACATACTGGGCAACGCCTGAAAATGTTATTTTTTCAATTTCTATACTTCTTCATGAACCAGTTGGATTTATCAACAATATTTTGAGTTTGTTAAAATTTTTGTAGACATGGACTGGATTTAACTCCCCGGGAGCTGTTTATTTTAACATATTTACATTAAATATGGGCAGAATGGTGAATGTTACACAGTGTGTAAAGTGGCCACTTAAACCAGCCATTGACATGTCATAAGCTCTGTAGATGCCTAGACTTCTATATTACATTCTCTTAAATGTTCTTCATCTCTGTTGTAATATGTTAATATAAACAGCTCCCCAGGGAGTTGAATCCAGTCCTTGTCTACAAAAATTTGGACAAACTCAAAATATTGCACCTTACGTAATTTTACCGTGTCGTGTACCATCCGTCTTAAATGGGGCAATGGCTTCATTATAATTTGTTTTTGCACGTAGTATTTTTATTTAGAATAAATAAAATAACGTGATTACCCATATTTCCAATAAATCAATGGAACATCTCAAACAAGCATTTTCGATGGGGTTGGCGCGCCTGTATTTTTTAAATCTCGACAATCGCTTGAAATCAAGATCAAATGAATATTTAACGTTTATTCGAAGCAACCAGATTACAAATTCTGCGTAAAATGAATCTCCTTTGAATGTCACGCATTTTGCGCTGGAAATTCGATTTACATTTATGTTTGTACGCTAGTCTCCAGCAAATACTCTCAGGAAACACTCCCCTTATAATCTGTTTGTCGGGATCATTTTCGATACAATTCTGCAGAATAAAGGGGTAGGTTGACAATAATCTCGCCCTGTAAATAAGTTTCGAGATCCTTGCAACTTCGAATCAAATCAATTCTCTTTCTTAAGAAGACTCAAACGATGTTTGCAAGATGGTTTTATCCGATCTTTAGAACTCTTGTAATATGTGCAAAATGTCAAAAGAATAACCTTATTCACGTTTCTTTCATTTTTTTTAAGTAACCGCATAGGTACGAATTTAACACTCAAAGTGGATCATTATTACGATCAACATAGGTGTAACGGCGAGTAATTTTCTTTATGTTCCTAATGACTACCTTAGACATAGACAGCTTAAGCTGTTTTATCTTACTGCTTGCAGAACCAACCTGCCGATGGTAATGCCAGTAGGAAGAGCAATGTCTTTACTCAACCGTATCTCTTCGGATATTGACATATTTCATATTAGTGAAAAAAAATGTAGAGAGGATAGCATTCTTTCTCTTTACTTACTGGGTATTTTTATTTTAGCATTTTTGTATATTTAAAATTTAGCATTAATTTTTTCGTTTTATGTATGCATTAAACTATTTTGTAATGTACATAAACGTTTATAAAATAAATAATTTGAAATTGAAATAAATTGAAATTATCATTAACAAATAAGAAAATAGCCACCCCAATCGCGAAACGACTAAAGGACAGTGGCGAGCCGTGATTTATTTTATAGGTAATCTACATAAAAAATGTTCATTAATTTGTATCTACGTATAAGTCCACAATATGTAATTATAGACGACTATTTTCTCTGTGGTTCTGTGAAAATCAACTAAAAAACTTTTATTATTAACCACGCGATATAGATTTATTCTACACTATTTTAATACAATACTTGTACAAAAGTTTATTAACCACAATGACATTCAGCAGTGACTGTCAACACTGAATAATGCCTAAAACGTCCACTGTGAACGCCACATGTCCTATGTGCTCAACGGTATCCTATCAATGAAAAATAGTCTTTCGGAAATAATGTTCGAAATAATTGTTTCCAAATAGAGAATCTTCAAATAATAATAATAATCTGCAAGCTTGTTTTAGTACTAAAAATGCTGGTTAAAGATGTAAAATACAGTGTACTTTTTTGTATGGAAAATAAGCTGAGGTAATCGGCTAGTTTCATCTATAACTGAGAACGGGCTGGACGCAGAGCGCACATCATATATATTAGTTCGTAGGAAGATATAAACGTTAGTGGTGATTTATAATAAATAACAATTATTTTATTTATTTTTGCATTAGCATATTTACAAAAAAAACATTATCCAAAGTCAAATACAATGGTAAACTGTGCATAATCGCTTATTTTGACGATTCGCCCCTGCTGAAGGGTAGGTATAGCAAAAACTGACGCAAAAAAAACTCTGCTTGTACCAACTTGAGTGCACTTTATGTAGGAATACGATTTTCGAAATCGTTTTAAATTTCACTTATGAATATTTTAGCATAACCAAAAATCCAGTAAAAATAAATGGGTAGAAATTAGTAGCAGGGGAGAATCTGATTGGGATCCATGAAAAAATAATGTTGTTTGTAAACATTCAAATGCAAACATTTTAAAAATACATTTTTTTTTAATAACATCCTCCCATTTTTTTAGTATGCATTCATGTTGAATGCAGCCGCTCCGGTAGGTCGATGAATAAATAACACAAATAGAGACATTTACCCAAGCGTCAACCACAACTATAATACAAGATACTCTAATAGGGATCTGATACTAAGTGAGGGGTCAACACTGTTCTGGCATCGAGACAATACTATTACGTAGGCAAAAAGGTCCATAACCTTTTGCCAGAATCGTGGAAAGACGGGAGTGTTGTCAAGTTACGGAAGGTGTTGACCTCGCTCTTTCATGACATTGGTCGTACGGAGTCAGAAAAGGTGATGCATGCCACGGACTGGACATTCTTACTCGATGTCGAAAATAAAATATAAAAAATAAGGAATAATTTTAAAAATATATATTTGTAGATGACAACCATGAAGTTTCGCATAAATAAATTTTCTATGTTTTTATGAATGTATGTATGTGTATGCGCATGGATGTGTCTACGTGTGTGTGTATGTACATGTGTATATATGTCTGTAAGTATATGTATCAAAATGTGTATACGAATAAGTTTATATTTTGTTTGTCTGTGCTCTATACTAATTTGTTAACTATTATAATATATTAAAATGTAATTGCCGAGCTTGGAACGGGGTATGTACCCTTGTTAGCTGGGCATAGTGAACATGACTTGTATTTTGATAAAGAGTGTAAATAAATAAATAAAAATTAATACAAATAAACGAATAGATTTTAAGCAGAATCACAAACGCGTAACATTATTTTCAATAAACATGTAAATAAATTCAATAATGTTACGAAATCTATGTAAATTTGAGTTATTTCTCAACCGAAAGGAAATTTCCGTCTGCATGGTGGTGCTACGGTGAAAATAATGATTCGTCTCACGAATATACCAGAACCCGGAGTAAATAACGTATGAGGAGGTATTTCCGATTGCTTCCGTGTTTGATTTCAAACAATAGAAGCTCCCGTCTCCAGAGCGAATCGGCCTATATTTGATTCGTGCCCGTTTTACAGAGGAAAATTTTATTTCTATCTTCGTCGGATCGCTCACTCTATTTTCTAAACTTTAAAATGTTTCTTCGAGCTGAGAGAGAGTTCACTTAATGCAGACAAATTGATACAAACAGCTACATATTCCCTCTTGTGTCTTCAATTTTTCACTTTGTATTGTACTTTGCTGTGCTAAAACCATGTTTGGACAAAAAGTTTTATTCATATAATTGCGTTGGATGAACTTTTAGATAATGTTTTATTTGACAAATAACAATATTTCGACTTCATATGGTAAAAATGCAGTGATCAATTGACTTCACGCTCTATAGGCAATAAGTACCAAGACGTTGGTGACTCATTGCATGTTAAGTTTAGTTTATATTGGACGGCCCTTCACCTGTATTTCATGGGTAGGAGAAGCTAGTACCTAATAGTTCTAGATATTTAAAAAAAAAAAATATCATTTAGTATTCTTCAAAATTGTTTAATTTCTTTGTCAATGTTTTTTTTTCTTTTCTTTTCTTGATTTTATTTAAAAGTACAAAATATTTATCTTTATCAATTTTTTTTTATCAGTACGTATTTATATGTATATTTATACTAGTTACTACTAAATAATAATACATGTAATTTAAAAATAAAAAAATCGTTTAGTGTCATTCAAAATTGTTTTATTTTTTTTATTAATATGTTTTCCTTTTACATTTTTTTTACAGGTTCAAAATATATTTAGATAAAATACAAAATATAAAATATTTTTATGACCAAATATTTATTTTTTAATTATTTTTATGCCTGGTAATATAATTTTTAAACTGCGTATCTTTTTTTTTACTCTTTAATTTGTAAATAACTGTTTAGTAATAATTTGTTTTAAATACTATATTTTACTTATTCCACTTACATGTATGTATTTTATTGTACATGCAACTTATATGTAAAAGGTACTAAGTGCTGTTTATTTCAATAAAATAAATAAATAAAATATGTAGAACGACACTGCGTTTCGACTTGAAATCTTTATTTAGCATTTTTTGTATCAGTGCAGTGCCCTATGCACCATTGGGGGCGTATAAGGATAAAAACGTTTTGTTATTGTTCAATTACCAAAACTGTTTTGTCTGTCTTTGCTCTGCGTTAAATCAGGATTTAAAAAAAAATTGATCAATAAAAAAGTATAAAATACTGTAGACTAAAAAAAATATTGTACTTATTAGTAGCATACAAAATATTTAAATTTGCAATTTTAAACTCCTCCGAAAATGGGTAATTGCATTCGTCATGCCCCTGATACGTCATGATTTAGTTGAATTTTGAAAATTTGTTTGTCCCCGTTTAAATTTAAATAGAACATCGCCACGAATCTTGACGTCACAATTGTCAAGGTCAAACAAGTCGCGTTTTTGTCAAGACGTTTTTTAACAATTTTATTTTTAAAATTATTTGTGAAAACACTTCTCCACAATATCCATATTTATTTTGCAAATACATTTTTTTTTCTAAATCCATTTCACGTGTTTTTATCGGGATTCGTCGTATCTGATATTTCCCAATTAATGCTGCAGTCTGGTAAAAAGTGAGGAAATTCAGTGATTTTGCCATTTTAAAAAATCGTACATTTTAAATCGCACTTAAAAAAAAAACATTAATTTCTACGGTAATTTTGATTTCTACAGTAAACAACTTTTTGTTAGTAAAAACTCTTTGGATTGTTGAAATATAATTACTTTCAGACCGGCAGATTACGCTCTGAAATTTAGACTTAACGGTACATGTAAAGACTAAGTATTTATTCATTAATAAATAATTGTGGTTTAATTAGCTTATATACAATTCACTAATATTTAATAAAATGTTTAGCTTCGAAGTTGCATCATTCAATATGAGCAATATTTAAGTAAACATTTAATTTAATTTATTTATACAAATACATACATATTCCAAAAAAATATAATAATTACGTATCCCAAGCTCTACGAGGCCAAGGGCCCTATGTTGAGTTGGGATACAAGATAATGGAAAGTGGAAGCACGTACATATAAATAATAGCAAAAACATTTTTTTTATTTTATTACATAAACATTGTTCTTATTATCCTAGTACATTTGTAAAAAGGCGATCGAGTTGCCAATAGTTCAGTAAAACGTATTCTAAAAGTAACTGAACGTACAGTGACGTCACTCACGTGTTAGGAATAATTGATGATTCCACTCAGTCGTGAGACTGCAGTGAATTTAAATTGCATCAAGTAGAAATAGCGTCAGCATAATTACTCCATTTTCCCAACACCGTGGGCCTGAAAACGACTTTTAATTGAGTGCCTTCTCGCTGAAATGGGGATTAGACCTGTCGGGGTAAAGAAAAGTATATGGTTCCGTGGTTTCTGTTTTTAAACTTTTAAAATACATATGGTTGCGTCATTGTATCTCAACAGAGACATGCATTGTTTTTTTAATGGTATTTTAAAGTCTAGGAATTAAACAGGTCAGAATCCATAGTCATAAAAATATTCCGTAGTTCTGACGTATACCTTCGGTAGTAGACGTCTAAAACTAAAGAAGCTGATGCCTTGTAAAGTAGGCAAACCTAGTTAATGCTCTCGGAAAGCATCCACAATCCTTTTTCCCATCACTTTTTTCTTCTTGTTCGTTTGTTCTAGGTAGATCAGTCTTGGTTATATATTGGCAGGAGAGAAGCACGTCATTAAGATCCGCCTCCATCAGCTTGTTTTCAGCGCTTTGAGAGGCCTCCTGAAGAGAGACGCCAGTTGCGTCCGGCACCAAGTCTGTCCATCTTGTAGGACTTCTTCCGCGAGATCGAGTTCTCCATACTCATCCCTGTAATACATTTTTTCCATGGTATCTCTTCCCCTTGTGACGTGACCGGAATACCTTAAAACACGGATATTCACGACGGACGAATGATGCAGTTCAATAACCAGTTTTGGGATAATAAAATAACATTAGTCCAATAGGCAATTAAGGGTCTGAAAACCAGAGGAATGATTATTCAAATATCTTTGATCGAAGCACATTGTGGTATCGTAGGGATGAGAGAACAGATGAACGAACATAAGCCGCGACTTGTAAAAGAACGATGTCTTTCTTTTCAGAATTCTTCCTTAGCTTTGTCAAGCGCTGTATAAAACAAAATACACATCAACATTGGGAGGATCAGTACTGCGTTTCTTCTGTTGGAAATATTACCAAAATGTTTTTCTTAACGCTGGCAGATGCAGTTGACTTCCGTTGTACTTTCCAAACTACCCCATGACCCAAATCTTCACCTTACACGGAGCTATGAGAAGTTACCCAAAAAGATTTAAAATATGGAATCATGATTTTTGTTTATGCGATAATATCTCTCACAGTGTCGTTATAAACATCTGTTATTTCAATTTATACGCTGGGAACGCCAAAATCTTAAAGCAGAATGCAGAAAAGATTAAATATTCCTAACAGATGTTCACCTTGTCATTAAAAGTTGTTATCGTCCCTCATTGTTCTTGAATTACGCAACATGGTGATCAAACTCCCAAAAGTAATTAAGGTGAATCAATTATCAATCTTCGCATTTCCAAGAGAAAAAAATGGGATTTTTCCAGAGTACTATGGTCTTGTATTATGGCAGTCTCCTAAGGACAAGGTAGATGCAAGACCTTGAACTGATAGATGCATTTGTGTACCTCAGCTCGCTTACTTCCAACAACTGCAGTTGCAGACCTGAGTTTGGTTGCAGGATTCAAATGACCAAAGAAGCAATGAACCGATTGTAGAAGATTTGGCAAGATTGAGTTATATCAATAAACACAATAAAGCGGTTGATAGAAGCCCTGGTATTCTCCGTTTTCCTGTATGGGGCTGAAACGTGGACAATGCGTGCATACGAAAGGAAGAGGATCGATGCATTCGAGATGTGGTGTTGAAGAAGGCTGCTTCGTGTGCCTTGAACAGTCAGAAGAACGAATGCATCGATACTGGAAGAGCTCCATATTACAACTCGTTTGTCAGTGGTGTGTCTGAGGAGGATTCTGTCTTTCTTTGGACATATTGCTAGACGTGAGCCAGACAATCTAGAAAATGCAATAATGTCTGGCTGAGTTGAAGGTAGGAGAAGCAGTGGTAGAATCTCACACAGATGGACTGACCAAATAAAGGAGGCTACGGGGCTAAAATTTGATGTGTCAGTTCGTCAGTCTAAGGACAGACTTTAGTGGAACAGACTAATCAGAAGTGTTTATGGTGGTCACGACCCTCAGCATCGAGGAACCGACTTGGAAGAAGATGGCCTTGTACATAAGATTTACGGACTATGAACTATAGGAGTCCAAATTATATTTTCAAAAAGTGTATATTAAGTCTTGCTTATTAAGGCTGTCCATGGTATTCGCAACATTCTGCGTCAGCATCACATTTCAAACGCGTCTACCTTTCTTCCTTCTCTTTCTCTCAAGGTCCAGATATCATCACTTATCTTGTATTATTAAATATTCCTCCCCTGATGTATGTTGAAAAGGAAGGGATGCTAGTCCGGGTAGGAATTCAATTATTCAAAGAACGGACATTCATTTATAATGCGCTTTAAACAAGGTAATACCAATTTGGCCGGAAGTAGGAAGTGTGTACCGAAGATATTACAGGATCGCCCAAAGAATTAAACCACAACCCGAAGCGAATCTACATCTTTAACAAACTTGCACTGCGACCCCTCAATAATTCAAACTCTTTGTTTCTAGAATGAAGGGTCGTAAAATAATAGGTTAACACTGGTAGATGGTCCCACTTAAATTAATAATATCATATGTTATGAAACTTTTTAATACATATTTAAACAAATCAAAAACTGAATTTAATAAATTGTATTAAACGTTATTTTTTTATATTTTTTTTTACATTTAAGAATAAACAAAGAAGACTAATTTCATAAGCAGAGATAATTAACAAAATATTGAGACAGTTTTAAACACTACGTATTTATGTTTATAATTAATTTATGTACATCTTTATTATTTATATTACAAAACGAACAATGAAAGAACATAAACCTAATATAAGCTATACACTTGCGGAGCAGTTGATTCAATATTGGTTTGGACGAATGAGACAATCCATTTTACTTTTACCTAGCTCCACTATCCATTTTTTTATAGCCTTTTTGAACATTTTCTCGTTATTAATTGTTGTAATAGATGGTAGTGGAGAGAATAAGGCTGAAGAAAAAGAAAGAAGAAGATTGAATGTTATTAAATATTTGTAAATAACCACTTATCGACTTTTTTATGTCTACCGGTTTCGAGACGTACCTTGTAGTTTCGTCAGGACACCAATTACACTGTACACATTCACCATAGCTGTTTCACAAAAATATAAAACCAACACGAAATGCATTTTAATAAGCAACCTTTACATGCAGTGGTTAGGTTATGATAATATTTTATGTTGTGGGAGAAATAGTTAAATAGGGAGTAATAGAAAAAAGATGGAGGGGCGTGAGTTTAATAGGGTGACTAATACAATGGAACATCGTATAAAAGCACATGATGACTGAACTAACTAGACTAGACGAGACATAAAATGACTAGACAATATTAAATTTCTAATGTAACCCTAACGGGTTTTTTAAAATTGTAAATAAATAAATAAAAAAAATAAAAAATAAAAAGGAATCAATTCATTAGTTACGTAAACCTTGACAAATAAGCTTTTTTGCTTTGAAACCGGTCGGTGAAAAATAAAAATTAGTGGTTAAAAACAAAGTTGTTGTATTTATTTTATTAAAATGCTTGTAATTGGTAAAGCGTAAAAATTTCCTCTCCTCAAGTTTTAATTTTTTATATAACACTTTCTGATCCATGATACACGAGCGTTATACTTTTACAAAGTAATATATTGTATCTTCTTACATAAACTTTTATTTTTGATAGCATTATGTAGCATGCTAAATTTCACGTAAGAGATCATTTCGATGTTAACGTCCTTAACTTTTGATGTAACATTTCAACTTTAGTAGCATTTTGTCAGTTTAACAATTACGTTGTAAACTCATTCGACTGAATTGCTTCTTGCTTCTTGCTTTCTTGAATTTTATATTGTTATCATACATTTATGTATGACATATTTTATGATGAGATGACGATGTTTCTTCCCAAGCGGATAAACATTATGAACGTTAGAAATTTCGCCCTTAATAACTTATTAGTTTTATTTATTTAATTCACATAAACGCCCGGGGGCCTTTTGCAAGTATGCCATATAGATACTTTGGCAAACAAATGTTTATCGCAGGAGGCTAAACTAGTGCTCACTCTAATGTACGGGAGCGAAGTATGGAATTGGAAAAATGATGATGAAAGTAGGTTGAATGCTGTCGAAATGCGATCCCTCAGGCCAATGTGAGGTAAAACGATGCATGATTAGTGCACAAATGTCGAGATCCGTGAAGTGTGTAAGGCTGAGACATGCATTATTGACAGAATCAAGAAAGGGGTACTGCGTTGGTTTGGACATGTAGAGCGAATGGACAGCGAAAGAACGGCTAAAAGGATCTACGATGCAAATGTTGATGGATGCAGAAAACGAGGAATACCGAGAAATACATGGCACGATCAAGTCCATCAAATACTTGAAGATGGACATTTTTTTATTTTTTATTTTCTTTTATTTAGGAAACGTACAGTACAGTTACAAAGTTTAATATTTTACACAATTAGACTTAATTCTAATGGACCAGTGAAGTTTCCGTATTATAAAGCAATTATATGTAAGGTTAATTATATAAAGATATTTTAAAGTTAGTAGTTTGTAGTGAGTATTTACAAATGGAAATAATATTAAAAATGAAGAAAATTTGTAAGAGTAATTAAAAATTAAGAATTGAAATAAAGAATGAAAAACATGCTCAGATGTAAAAATAAAATAAAATAAAATAGAAATTTGAAATGCCAAAAGTAGGAATAATCGGCGTGCGCGCATGAGAAGATGTATGAATGTAGAGGAAGCGAGGTCTGTATGCCAAGATAGAGTGTTATGGCGTTCTCTCCTCTCTGCCTATCCCTACGGAGAAACGGCATGATGGTTTGTTTGTTTGCCGTATAGATAAAATAAGAAACGAAATACGCCGAACTCGGTTATAACGATCACGGAAATAGCGAGATCTCGGATGAACGAGGAGACATCAATTATAATAATAAAAATACTTTATAGTTTTATTCCACTTTTGTTTATAATTATTTTGTAAATTTTTTACCGGCGACCGGGTTTCGTCGTGACCGACATCGTCAGACTGGTGGGAGACTAAACAATTTTTTATATTATATACAAGTGCAAGCAGGGGTTGTAAATCATGATTTTATATAATTATGTAAATAAAATCATTTAAGTATAAGGTAATAACAATTTTAAGAATATAAGTTTTGTTTGAATGTATATAATAAAAACTGGTGTAAAATATATACTTTTATGAAGTTTTATAATGAAAATGTATTTGAATTACATGTATTTAAAACTTTAACAGGGGCCGCTGGTTGGTAGTTTCATCTGCAGCTATGTCTCCGGGCCCATGGGGTAATTAAGTGATTCTCTGAAAGTAAAAATTCCCGGTAGTTATTCTTAAATTAGTTTCATTGTTTGTATTTTAATGGATACAATAATGGAGAATGCACGTGTGTTACTTGATCGTTTAATATTATTTTATCAGGGCAATTTTTTAAGCGGTTTATTTCTAAAATTTCAAGTTTATCTAATAAATATAATTTATAAACTAATAATAATAATTATTCATTGTTATAACGAGCTACTTCTCGGACATACCGAACAAAAATATGGACATACCGAACAAAAAAATCTTCGACTGTTGAAAACATCATTCTCGAAATAAGAATCCAAGTAATAAAATTTAAACGGTCGGCTAACGTAAAGGATAAATACCGCCGGGCGTTGGGATCGGATTATGTTTATAATAAGCTTTGTAAGTGTCTAAGGCGGCCTCCGTGGTGTAGTGGTCAAGACGCTTGACTCACGCACGGAAGGTTCCGGGTTCGATTCCCGGTGAGAACACAAAAATTAAAAATGTGATTTTTCTCAAGCCTGGTTGTTCTGTAATGTAATTCACCACTGTAATTGGGCCTCCTGGCCTGTTGTGGTGCAAAAAATTTTTCGCCGAAATTATTAAAAAATTAACACGCATGGTTTTTAAAAAATCCAAGCTTTGTGAACTTTTTTTTTGTGAAAAAATTCAATTAGATGAATCTCACCCGCATAAATAAAGGTTTCAGCTCTTTTACTTCACAAACATCAACAGATGAAAGAATTGAAGGAATGTGTATGTTAAAATATGGGCAGAATGGTGAGTGTTACACAGTGTGTAAAGTGGCCACTTAAACCAGCCAATGACAGGTCATAAGCCCCGTAACGCCTAGACTTATATATTACCTTTTCCAAAATGTTCTTCATCTCTGTTGTAATATGTTAGTATTTACCATCGTTAGAATGGACTGCATAAGTTCGTCAATTAAATAAATAATAATCGTGAATACATTGACAAGAAGATTTTCACCAACGTCTTACTGTACGACTTTGAATCACGAGAAATCGTCAAAATACTTTTCCGCGTCACTTAGTTTTGATCGTCATTTAAACGCTGTCTTCCATAAAAATCTATCAAAATCCAACTTATCTGCATAAAAGTTTACGACGCGAGACGCAATGTCGGATAATATCGATAGTGCCGTATATTTTTAGTGTCAGGAGTAAGGATTATAAAGGTCTTTCTGTAGATATTTGGAATTTCGCCGGGCGGAGATTTTTGCACGAGATAACAAGTGAAAGTAATCGATCAAAGTAAATAAACCGTTCAGCAACACAAATTAACTGTTTTGTCCCATTTGAATCAACCGCCTTTGGTAAAAAGCAGTACAATGTAATTGCTCCAAAAATATTTAATGATTTATTGCCCAATATAAAAGACTTAAAATGTAGAACAAATTTTAAAATAAAAATAACTGCACATACAAATAGTGTAGCGAGAGATTTTTTTGAAAAATATACGTAAATCCTTAAATGTAGTACTTTATATAATTGGTAAACATATTATTTTTATGTATTTAATTGCTATATATTTGTTTTTTATTATGAATTATACCATAATATTTATTCAACAATGTTTGAGTATGTCCAAATGCTTGCAAACTGGCTGGATTTCCTCCCTAGGATGAATCTCACCCACGTGATAAAGGTTTCAGCTCTTTTACTTCACAAAAGTCAACAGATGGAAGAGTTGAGGAAATATGGATGTTCAAACATGGGCAGAACGGTGAATGTTACACAGCCGACGTTGCATCGGATTACGCGTTGCGGGCCGAAGCGGTTTTCGGCTCTGCCAACCTCACGGCTGTTGGTGCCCTCCACACTTTAAATGTCTAGATGTTTATATTCACTTATTCCAAATGTTCTCCATCTCTGTTGTAATTTTTAAATCTTAACACCTACAAAAATGTAGCTGATAAATGTAAAACTTTCATTGAACAACATATGTTAACCTATTTCAAGATTGCACAGTCTAGGGAACCAGATCAGTTGTATTGATATTTTTCACATTAGCCAAAGGAAGTTTAAACTTGCTATTAAATAAATAGTTTAGGATGTTTAAGTATTTATGTTCATTTATAAAAAAAGAAAAATAAATGTATAAATAAATACATGTCAAATATATTTATAAACCTACGACTAGATATTTATTTTTTTATTTTTTTTAGTTTTTGAAATTTAAATGTTTATATATTTTAAAATTCAATTAGATGAATGAATTTATAGAAATTAAAAAAAAAAAAAAAATATATTTTCAGGCGTTGCCTAGTATGTAGGTGAAACAATTCAATTAGATGAATCTCACCCGCATAAATAAAGGTTTCAGCTCTTTAACTTCACTAACATCAACAGATGAAAGAATTGAAGGAATATAGATGTTCAAATATAGGCAGAATGATGAATGTTACACAGTGTGTAAAGTGGCCACTTAAACCAGCCATTGACAGGTCATAAGCCCTGTAGATGCCTAGACTTCTATATTACCTTTTCTTAAATGTTCTTCATCTCTGTTGTAATATGTTGATGTAAGCAGCTTCCCAGGGAGTTGAATCCAGTCCTTGTCTACAAAGATTTGGACAAACTCAAAATATTGTTTATAGTTATATTGTTTAATATATTATTTCATAATAGAACACTGTATGTTAATTGTATTTTTGATTATGTTTATAAAAGGCATTTGTGCCGTGTATACTTTAATAAATAAATAAATATGTTTATTAAATCAAACTGATTTGGTTTTACTGGAATTATGTTTTAAACTCGGCTTACATAACATTTAAAAGGACGATACTAATTCGCTCCAGAACAAACAAACCAGTCCGAAGTCAGCTGTCAAAGTTAAAAAGTCTGTCTTATGCTGATTACCTAAAAATACAAGAAAAATTGAGACGTCCTTAGGGGTTCTAGTGAAAAAAATAATCTCGCCGCTTTTGAATTTCCGTCGGTACGAAAGTAATAAAATTCGTGTATATTTGAATGAACCTAGAATGACAACAAACAAACCATCACGCCGTTTCCCCGTAAGGGTAGGCAGAGAGGATAAAACGCCACAACACTCGATCTTTGCACACATATCTGGCTTCTTCTACATTCATACATCTTCTCATGTACGCGCGCCGATTATTCCTACTTTTGACATGTCCATTTAAAAGTATTTGTTGGATTTGATCATGCCATGTCTTTCTCGGTCTTCCTCTATTTCTGCATCCATCAATATCCGCATGGTAATTAACATTGCATCCATTGCTTCCATCAACATTGCATCCATCAACATTCGCATTGTAAAAACCGCCCTTGAACATGTAGCAATTGCACAGAAATCTTTAATCCGAGTCATTTAAAAAAAACATTTCGTTATCCTTGTGACTTGCTCTTCAAAGAATTCAGAGTACTGAATATTATTCAACAGTATAAATTGAGAACGGTAGTGGTTACACACATAAATAGAGACATTTACCCAAGCGTCAACCACAACCATAATACAAGATACTCTAATAGGGATCTGATACTAAGTGAAGGGGTTAACACTGTTCTGGCATCGAGACAACACTATTACGTAGGCAAAAAGGACATAACCTTTTGCCAGAATCGTGGAAAGACGGGAGTGTTGTCAAGTTACGGAAGGTGTAGACCTCGCTCTTTCATGACATTGGTCGTAGGGAGTCAGAAAAGTTGATGCATGCCACGGATTGGAGATTCTTACTGGATGTCAAAAATAAAATATAAAAAATAAGGAATAATTAAAAAATATATATATTTACCTATAGATGACAACCATGAAGTTTCGCATAAATAAATTGTCTATGTTTTTATGAAAGTATGTATGTGTATGCGCATGGGTGTATGTACGTATGTGTGTATATACATGTGTATATATGTGTATATTTATATATATGTGTGTATATATGTGTATGTCTGTATGTATATGAATCAAAATGTGTATCCGAATAAGTTTATATTTTGTTTGTCTGTGCTCTATATTAATTTGTTAACTATTATAATATATTAAAATGTAATTGCCTAGCTTGGAACGGGGTATGTACCCTTGTTAGCCGGGCAAAGTGAACATGGAATTGTATTTTGATAAAAAGTGTGAATAAATAAATAAATAAAATAATAATATATTCTTAGCCGTTCTTTCGCTGTCCATTCGTTCTACATGTCCAAACCAGCGCAGAGCTCCTCTCTTGATTTTGTCGATAATGCTTGTCTCAGCTTTACATAATGTACGGATCTCGGAATGAAAGGGTCAATAATCAATTTATTAAATATAGTTTTATTAAGTAAGAACCGCCACTACACGAATGGAATGGGTGGCCTATGTTTATTATTTTTTTCCCCTCCCTTTTTCGGTTGACTTTTGAACCAACCCCAGAAGGATTTTTAGCCAGGGATTTTCAGCTAGGGATTTTCCCCATTCAGCCCGTCGCGGTACTTCTCCATTTCATGCGGTAGCGTGCCATACAAACCACACGCCGAGCAATGTAATAAAATTATATTGCCTGAAAATCCATGAATTCGGGTAACTACCCCTTCATTCGTGGAACCCACCCGCGCCGCGATCAAAATCATTCCGACCGAGTAGCGCAATTACATACAATTTTATATTCGATGGAATCTATAAATTTAGGCTTTAAAAATCATTCGTAGATCTGTGGAAGCTGAGTGAGATCCACCATTTTGCAAACGTAATATTTTCCCACATTTCAATGCTGATTTTTCTATCAAAAATGTATTTTTGTCATGAAAAGCGGGTGGGTGCCCTGAAACATGCATTTGTGGTGTCATACAAAAAATGCATTGATTATGCATTCGTGAGGTTCACAGTCCATGATCGATGACACATACACGTGTTTAATTATTTCACCCGAAATATAGAACGACGACCGATTAAGCAAGTCATCATTTTATATCGAATACCATACATTCGATAGCAACGTTCTGCAGTACATCAACATCAACGTTGTTCTTACCATGGATAAATGAAGAACAAAGTAACGTGGCCTATAAATTGGAATGCTCAATATAATATAATGATCCTTAAGATAAAAATAACTTCATTCAATTTACTTTCATATAATTTTGAATTCTCTATCCTTACCTCTGTTTTGTATAAATACATTGAACTCCGTAATAAAGATACTATTCTCGAAGATGTCGCGAAAGCGTTGAAACCGGTCACTGGATATTCCAAATTTGTGGTTTAAAGTATCACTCGTCTTTTATTTACATAATAAAAAAATAATAAAAAAAACAAATATAAGATTTCAAAACCTATTCAAGCTGACCGGTGTTGCAAATTAATCCAAAATAATATGTTTTTCAGGAAAAAAACCATTGAATATTAAAACAGAATGTATTGAGGAAAATAAATCCCGATATTCTGATAGGAAAATATAAACTGAACCATTTTTAAGAACCTTGACCGGAACAAATCGGAAAGACAGATTCGGAAAAAAGAAATATTGTTATCAGTAGATATTCGTAAAAGGGAAATTTCTCTTCCTAGGGCGATTTTTCTACAAATAAAGTTTTTCATGAAAATACTTGACCGAATATATATTATGGACGGGAAAATAAATATTTAAGTTTTACTTGCCATACTAACGAACAGCAATGAGGAACTTCAGCCCTACGAGAAATTGGATACAATAAATGTTTTTTTGCGCCCGGTAAAAATTGGAGTTTTAAATTGTACTGCAAAGTTTCCTGAAAATGTTGGAAAAAAACAATAAAAACCAACACTCTAAACGACGTCACTGGTTCATATGTATCAACCAATGATAAGAGAGTTATGGAAGATTTCCGGTTTGCTTGCTGTCAATGACCGATGGGCAGAACTGATTGAGGATACCCTCTGACGTCACACGTGGAGTTTTTTCTGAAAAACTAAACTTTAAAAAGTTATTGCGCTGTAAACACTTATATATATATTTTTAATGTTGGCTTAGTTTAATAGTCTATTAACAAATAAAAATATATAAAAAATCCACTCAACTTCCTCATTCATAGAAGAAAAATTCGCTCTCTCAAAGTTAAAATAAATTTACAACATGGCAAGACAATTATAATTAAAAGTTGGAAAAGTGTATGAATGATAAAATGTATGAATAAATAAATAAATAAAGAATTACATGTCGACAAATAAATTGATAATTTCGGAATAATAAATTTTTATCATTTATTTAATTTATTTATTTTTATTTAATGCAAAAAATACACAAATTTACATAGACACAATTATATGTTTTTTATGTCCCGACTTGTTAGAAAATTCCGTGCCGTGTTAAGTCGGGACTCTTCGATATATAAATCAAAAATATTTATTTACATATAAAAACAATATACAGGTAATCAAAACAATATGCAAAATAATCGAAACAATATGCAAAATAATCAAAACAATATGCAAAATAATCAAAATTATATACAAAATAATAATAGAAAAATATAAATAAGAAATATAATAAATGTGGGCAAAGTGTACAAAAATGTGTTTAAATGATAAAATGTATGAATAAATAAACCATCGTCATTCCCTTTCCGCATTCAATGGTGCATTGGACACTGCATTGGTAAATGAATCGTAGCGTATCTTGATAAAAAAATTGTTACATTAAGATAAGATGATCAGTCTTACGCTTCAGGTACCAGTCCAGGGACTATGAAATATTCTGATGTAAAAACAGCCTTTTAAATAAATATTTCATAACAACCATGTTGGGAATCGAACCCGAGACCTATTGCTTGGTAGGCAAACGCGCTGACCGCTACGCCTCGAGGCCGACATAAATAAATAAATAATTATATTTCGACAAATCGATAACAAATCACTGCTAACATAAGTTTTAAAGGAGTAATCTGCCGGTTGAAAATATTATATTTTAAATTTGTTGCAACAGAGAGGGAAAACATCTTTCAGAAGGGAATATTGAAGCCTAGGCAATATTACATAGTGTGTAAAGTGGCCACTCAAACCAGCCAATGACAGGTCATGCGCCCTGTAAATGCCTAGACTTCCATATTTGCTTCTGAAAGATGTTTTCCCTCTTTTTTGCAACAAATTAAAATATGAACAACTCCTTAGGGTGAAAATCCAGCCAAACTGCAAGCATTTGGACATACTTAAAACATTGTTGATATTATATTTTAGTCATATAAAACTTATGTTTCTAATGCATGTTTACTAACTTTATTATCAAAATTATTTTTCAATTATTTTTTTTATCATACGGCACAAGCGCCTTTAACAATATAAAATTAAACAGAACAAAGAATTAAGTTATATTACATAAAAATCAATATCAAAACATAAAGATATAATAATCGTTATAAAATGTATGTAAGTAACCACTTACCGATTTTTCTATGTCTTCCGGTTTCGAGACTTACCCTTCTCTTCGTCAGGACAGCAATTAAACCAACATGCAAAACTCACTATACACCTTCACCATAGTTTTTGCACGAAAATATAAAACCAAAATGCTATGTTTTTTTATAGGCAACCCTTACATGCAGTGATTAGGTTATAAAAATATATTACGTTGTTGAAGAAATAGTTGAATAAGAGGAAAGGGATGAAGGGAGGTCCGTGAGTTCAATAGGTATAGGATGACCATTACGATGGAACATCGTGTAATGGGCTATGTTGAAAGGTTTTTTTGTTGAAGAACTTTTTCTCCCACAACATTTGTGTATTTTATTTAACGCTTATTTTGATGAACTCACAAGGTTTTAAAACGCCTCACTTTGGGCGTTTTGTTTATTTATTATTTTATTTTCATTTTATTTTATTTTTTCAGGTAATTCAACAAATATACATACTAGAAAACATACAATTTAAAAGTATTCGTCGATACTATTTTTCATGCATATTTATCTTCAATTAAAGAATTACACAAAATACATTTATATATTAAGATTTAATATATATTTTTTTATACAGGATACAGTGCAATAAAAAATAAGTAGTACGTGTGTACTTATGAAATAAGATTTATTCCTAAGAGATTATTCGCGAAAGCTAAGAGAGGATCATAAAAAATGACAATAGTATTGCATCGGCCGTAAACATTATACTTCCGACACATGCGGGCAACAGGTGTGTGGTATGTATCGTTTCTTGAAAATAAAGGCAGTTTAAATATTTCCCGATGTCAGAGTGTTCTCAACCCCGCATTTATTTGTATTTTATTAAGGAGGTAAGTATCTACTTTATATTAACATAATACAACAGAGATGAAGAACATTTAACAAAAGGTAATATAGAAGTCTAGGCATCTACAGGGCTTATGACCTGTCAATGGCTGGTTTAAGTGGCCACTTTACACACTGTGTAACATTCACCATTCTGCCTATGTTTGAACATCTATATTCCTTCAATTCTTTCATCTGTTGATGTTTGTTAAGTTAAAGTCACAAAATTCAATTTTATTTAAAGCAATTAAAAAGCATTACGAAATGGAAAAAAATATTTATGAAGAAAAAAACATATCAAAATTTAAAATAATGGTCAAGACATATGTGATAAACAATTTATAAATTAAATTTATTTGCAATGTTATTATTAGAACACACATAACAATATGTATGATATGTGTGCCCTACTTTAAGATTTAAATAAATATTTAAAAAAAATAAAAAAAAGAGCTGAAACCTTTATTTATTATATTTTATTATATACTATATACTATATACATAGTATATACTATATACTATATACTATATACTTTATTATAAGTCCTGTAGATGCCTAGACTTCTATATTACATTTTCTTAAATGTTCTTCATCTCTGTTGTAATATGTTAATATAAACAGCTCCCCAGGGAGTTGAATCCAGTCCTTGTCTACAAAAATTTGGACAAACTCAAAATATTGTTTATCTACTTTATAGTTTAATGTTTTATACATAAATTTTAAACCGAAAAAAATATATGCATATACAATACATAAACATATAAAGACGGGCAATTTTTTCCTATCTACCCAAACCGTTCGGTTTGAGAAAATAACAAGTAAATGGACATATTGAATTATGATTTTATACAAAATGAAGTGACTTTAAGCTTTTTTTATATTTGATTTCGGCCGAAACTTGTGCGGAAATCTTGTTTCGGTCGGTCATTCTTGTTTCGCAAATGACTTTTTTACGTATTCTTTTTTTACGGTTTTACTTTAATCCGGTTTTTACACTAATCTAGGAATGTAATACAGACACTTCATAAATATTATAATGCTCCTTGTTCCGCCATAATTATTGCTTAGCTCAGTGCTTTAATTTCGAACGTCTTCCTTGAAATGGAGCTCATAAAATGGCGACCCAAAGCAATAAAACACGCCGGGAAGAATGTAACTTCTATTCCTTCCAGACAATTTATACTGTTATTTTATCGCCATCTTTGTGGTCACTTTTGCTGTCTTTTCTTTCAGCATTGTGACATAAGTCGATATTTTTATTCTTCCTATGGACACTTGCCGTGTTTCTTCTATGCTTAATGAAATCAATTTTCAGATCGCCATTGACTACAATTGATGCGTTTGAAATGGCTCCAAAAGTAAAAGTAAAACATCCTATGTTAAAAATGCTTTTTTTCGTAGGACTTTTTCAATGTACAATACAAAATTCAGTCTAATGTCAGATTTAAAATTTACATTAAAAATGTATTATGTAACTTAGTAGACATTATAATAATAAATATGTACATCTCCCCTCCCCTCCTTATCCTCTGTTCAAGCATTTTTGTCTTTATCCCGCCCAATTTAGAGTAACTTAATGTTCTTAAAATAAATATTTAAAAAATCTTTGATTATTGACTACATGAAAATAACATTTTTATATGTATAAATTGTATGTATTTATTTGATATGTAATATATTTTCTTTACTAACTTTGTATACTATGTGGAAATCTGTTATTAGTTCTGAGTTTATACACTATATCTGTTTGTTTACTAAAAATATTTATGTAGAACTGTAGATTTCCCAAATAAAATAAAATAAAATACCTATCTGACCTTTGTATAAGGGAAAATACATGTCAAAGAAAATCTACTCTTAGGTCAGCATTTGATTCAGGAAGAGGAAAACTTGTCGAAATCCGGCGCTCCCCAAACACTAGATTTGGAGATCGTGCTTTTGCCGCCGCCGGCCCCTCTGCCTGGAACCAATTGCCTTCAAACTTACGATTCATCGACAGTCCCAGTCAGTTCAGATCCCAACTAAAATCCCACTTCTTTAGACTATCGTACCCTCAATTTTAAATCTGGAAATAAAATACACCACTTTAGTTTAGTTAGAATGTAAGTTTAGGTCCACAATTGTAAAGCGCCCTTGAGGTGATTTTTTACAAAGATGGCGTTATATAAATCAGCCAAATATTATAATTATTATTATTGAAGGAAAAACGGCCGCAATTTGCTTTACGAAACCAGACAGAAAACTTTCTAGCTAAAATATCTCAATTCAATATCTTAAATATCACAATTCACAATGGAGTCCTGGTCCCGACCTCGATGTATGGGAGCGAAGTATGGAAAAACAGTGATAAAAGCAAGCTGAATGCTGTCGAAATGCAATCTCTCAGGCGAATGTGTGGTAAAACTATGTACGATAGATGCACGAATGTAGAGATCCGTACATTATGTAAGGCTTAGATGTGCATTGTCGACAAAATCAAGAAAGGAGCTCTGCGCTGGTTTGGACATGTAGAGCGTATGGACATCGAAAGAACGGCTAAGAATATTTACAAAGCGAATGTTGATGGATGCAGAAGTAGAGGAATACCGAGAAAGACTTGACATGACCAAATCCAACAAATACTTGAAGATGGACATGTCGAAAGTCGGAATAATCGGCGCGCGTGCACGAGAAGATGTATAAATGTAGATGAAGCGAGATCTGTATGCAAAGATAGAGTGATGCGGCGTTATATCCTCTCTGCCTATCCTTACGGGGAAACGGTGTGATGGTTTGATTGACGACGCTCGGCCACATGTTGCAAGGCTAGTCAAAACATACTTGGAAACGCTCAAATGGGACGTCCTCTCCACCCGCCGTATCCAGCGAACATTGCTCCTTCCGATTCCCACCTGTTTCGATCGATGACTCATCATGGCCTGACTTAGCCGCACTTCCATTCTTATGAAGATGTTTATGTTATTTTTTATTTCCTTTTTTAATAACTATAAAATAAAAAAGTATCTTCTAATCTTTTACATAATATTTTATTTTCTCTTTCTTATATTACACAAAAATATTATACCTGTCTATTTATTATAGGAGCAAAAATTCATAAACATTTCTTGTATACCCACGAACAGGCCATGCCTTTGTGGGATTTTTTGTTTACTGTTAATAAGTATATCATTGCCAGGTAAGTATCCTTTATTTTTATTTTATTTTATTTTTTTATTTTTATTTTATTAGGGAAATCAACAGTTCTACATACATATTTTTAGTAAGCAAACAGATATAGTGTATAAACTCAGAACCAATAACAGATTTCCACATAGTATACAAAGTTAGTAAAGAATATATATATTACATATCAAATAAATACATACAATTTATACATATAAAAATGTTATTTTCAAGTACTCATTAATCAAAGATTTTTTAAATATTAATTTTAAGAACATTAAGTTACTGTAAATTGGGCGGGATAAGGACAAAAATGCTTGAAGATAGGATAAGGAGGGGGGGGGGGGAGATGTACATATTTATTATTATAATGTCTACTAAGTTACATAATACATTTTTAGTTTAAATTTTAAATCTGACAGAGTGATGTTTGTATAATCTATATTTTTAAATTTTGTATTGTACATTGAAAAAGTCCTACGAAAAAAAGCATTTTTAACATACGATGTTTTACTTGTTGGTACATGAAACAGGTGGTACCGTCTACAAATCCTGGCTGGCACATGTATTGTTATTAAACCAAGCAGCTCTGTACAGTCAACCATTCCTGTCACAATTTTGTAAAGCAGTAGTTGGTCCGCACACACTCTGCGGTATTGTAGAGAAATGATTCCATGGAAGGTGGAGGCAGTGAGAGTAGATACATAAGAAATACCGGTTTTGTATTTAAGGTACTTTATAAATTTGTTTTCAATATTTTCTATTCTACTTATATATATGGCATACTGGGGATTCCATATCTGAGAGGCGTATTCCAAATGGCTTCTGACAAATGTATATTATTTCTTGTATACTCTGTCTTATCTCTTATGTATATTGTAAAAAAAAAAAAATTAAAAAGGGCGACAAACCGATTTTTTTTTCAGTAAAACCCATTGAAGTTTTTGCCTTTTTTCTACAATATTTTTATATTTATCTTTTTATTATCATTAGATGCGTTTTTAAAGCACTATCTATCTAATTCTGTAGTATTGTGCTTACCATCAGAAACATAAAATATCATGTTAGTCCCTCTTGCGTACAAAAGATACGTTTTATTTGGGATATTAGGCCATGAAAATGTCAATCAAGAAATATCTAATATGGAAATTAATAACACAATAAAGACATTGAACTACATATTATAAATAAACAAAAACATGTCTTCTATGTAATTGTAGGTTGACATTTAAGAAATAAGTAACAAAATACCTAAAATACTTAAAAATATTTAACACGCTTATTAAGTAAGCAATTTCAATTCAATTCATTTATTTAAAAATAGCATATACATTACAAACATACATTCAACACGTACAAATTATAAAAAAGAAAAAATACATTAAAGAGATCATCTCAAAGTAGTAGGAGAATCCTGCTCCGGAAAACCCCTTCGGATACATGATACAGATCAATATCCAGAGCGATGTTGTTCAGCATAGCGGTAGCCCTTCCAACAGGCAGGGTGGTCCTTTATATCGGAATATGAAACAATCTATACTGAGGCTGTCTTAGGTAATTATCAGGAACATACAAACCAATGCTCATCATAATCTCAGGATTATCGACCATACCGCGCAACAATTGATCACAATGTATAGTCAAATACACATTACTTCTAGTCTCTAAACTGTTGTAGCCAAGCTCACCCTGGAGAAATTCGGTCGGGTAGAGCCAAGGATAATATGAAATAAACTTTATGACGTTTTGGTCTGAAGTTGCCAACGCAAAACGCAAAATGTCAAAAGGGCTGTTGTGTGATTTGGGTAATTTATAATGCAAAATCCACGGTAGTCTTTTTCTTATAGAAGAATATGACCGATCCAAATATCATTTTGCAACGAGATTTCGATGTTTTCGATTTGTGACCATTTTGAATTCAAGTAGCGATCTGTTAACTTATGTATATTTTTAAAAGTATTTTTGATTTCACATTAAGACTGCACAATTTTATTTCAACAAAATATACTTAAATGTTTTTTTTAAATAGGACTACGTATTTTTTTAATGTAATGTCGGCCTCGTGGTGTAATGGTCAGCGCGTTTGTCTACCATGTAAGAGGTCTCGGGTTCGATTCGCGACACGGTGATATGAAATATTTATTTTAAAGGGTGTTTTCACACTAGAATATTTCATAGATCCTGGACTAGTATATGAAGCGTTAGACTGATCATCGTACCTTCATGAAACAAAACAAATGATCATGCAGCGCCCTGTGCAGCATTAGGTGCGGAAAGGTAATGATGATGATGATTTTTTTAATATGTAAAAAAAAAAACATTATCAATGGGTACATGTGGCGCAAATGTAATTCCTCAAAGGATTGAATATATTCAAAACTGTTTCTTAAAAAAATAAATGTAATAAATCTAGTTACGTTTTAAAGTAGGACTGAGTCCGCTAATTTTCATAAAATTCAAAATCTCGCAACTCGGCGTATCGTGTTAATAACCTTATTACTACCTACTAGTTAATTTACCATACAGTTATAAAATATATATTTATACCATTTATTATTTAAGAACGTATTTTGAGTAAACTTTCCGATTTTTCTCGACCTAAACCCAGTAACAATTTTTTTACAATTTTAAATTGAATCCGGATCATGGTTTTACAATGTTCGGGTAACATATTAAATATTTTGGGGCCCAGAAACCTGAAATTTCTTTGCCCGAATTCAGAGTTTATTGGTCTTACTTTTTGAAATTGTTTTCTTGTACCCTGAGTTTGTTAAAAATTCCGTACGATTTTCATAATAATAAATAATGTGTTTTACAAATTCATGAATATTGATTTTAATTTGTGTTATGGATGATTTATAATAGCCCATCAGCTAGTCGTAATTATTTCAGAAGTAGTCAACTAATATGGATGACAGTTTCCAAATATACGGCTTGGCGATTCCTTCACGTCTAGACATTAATATCTATAAAGCGTCCTGTGAATGGCCCGGCCCTACTGGGCCTTTGATTTGGGTCAATTTGCGGACAATCCTACTTACGACACAAGTAGCTATCGGCACAGCTAAGCACCAATGAATCGGGCGATTTACGGCCGGTGTCAATTCCCGAATCAATCGGCCCAACCCGGACTTTATCTTATGAACTAGTTTATGTCAATCCTTAAGTGAATAGACAATATTTTATGCTATAATAGACTTCGTAATGGTATGTTTATCAAAGAACTAAATATATTTCTACCTACCCTAACCTAACCTAACCAAAATATATTTAAACGCCACAAACTCTCGTGATTTTATAACTGTGCTTCTGTTTAAACTGTTTAAAAAGGTGTTTATTTGTGAAGATCAAGTGCCGAAATCAAACTATTTATTATAAAACAATTTCTATATGATATAGTGCTACCTATCTATGTTCATTTAAAAATACAAATGAGACCTTTTTTCCTGTATCACGTAAAATTACTCGAATATCAAAAGTAATACACAGGTTTATCTGACATCTTAATCAAAGTAAAAAAAATATAATAATCAGAAATTTTAGGCGGAAAACATGCGTATAGTAATAACAAACAAAATTAAAAAGAAGCGGATATATTCCTTGGTACCTACACTCTACACTACGCACACAGATGCGTTTCTACTATCATCTCGCAGGGAACAGCCAAATGTGAACCAAGTGTTTTTACAATTATTTACTAGGAAAAAGACAATAGATCCTGTTTACTGCATACGAAAATAAAATAGGGACGAGTCTGAGTCTGGGTATCATCTATTGTCTTGTTAACCTTAATAATAAGTTAAGGAATGCTATCTTTGTTTACTTTTTTTATATTTTACTTTTTGCGCTGTTACATGTTCACTTAACTGCCATACTTACTAGTTCTTTGCTCAATGTATTATTATTGCGTTTCTTAAAATTATTTTTTATTATTAACTTTTTAAAATCATTCTTATGTTGTTGAAATTCCATTTGTCGATGCGTTTTGAAGCTGCAAGACTTTTTGTGATGTTAGCTTTCATATTATTTTTATCATATTATGTAAATGTTATCAACTATCAAATATCTAAATTTAGTAAATGGTGTCTAGAATTTCAACCGTCCATGCGCTCAGTAGCTGCAAGACTTGTTGTTATCTAAATTCTAATGTTATAAATTTGCTTTTTATTTCGTTTTTTTAAATATCACTTAAACTGTAAACTTCACTGTCAAATAAAAAAATTCAAAATAAAAATGTAAATAGGGGCTAGATTTCTTATTGTCCATGCGCTCTGCAGCTGCAAGACGTTCTGTTATCTAGCTCATATATATCATAATTGGAGACGAGGAACTAGAATCCCAACCGTCCTTGCGCTCTGTAGCTGCAAGACGTGTTTGGATATTTATTTATTGTACAGCGCCCTTGAGGTGATTTTCACAAAAATGGCGCTATATAAATTATCCAAACATTATTATTATTATTATTACCCCTCGAATCGACTTAATTATTTTTATTTACTTTCTATTATTAACATGGTCCAATACAATCACTATTGTACACCAGGGGCAAATCGTCCATATAATCGATTATGCGCAGCTTACCATTACATTTGACTATCAATAGTAATGTTTTATACTTGTTTTAAGTATGGAAAAATAAATAAAATAATTTATATTTTGTAGGCACACAAGAGAAATTGACCAAGTGACAAAATCAAATGTTCAGGGAAGCCATTTAAGTGTTTTTCTAGAGTTCAATTCAATAGAAATAAACGTATTTGTTTATAAATTACTTAAATCAAAACTATTACTCAATGGGAAAAGAGGAAAAAGGAAAGGAGGAGAGATTAAGGAAGAGAAAGGAGATGTTTCTTCAGACGTGATTTAAACAGAGATAATGTCTACAGGTCATAAGCCCTGTAGATGCTTAGACTTCTATATTACATTCTCTTAAATGTTCTTCATCTCTCTTGTTATATGTTATTAAATGAAATCTGTTAGTATGGTAAAATTTATTTGGATAAGATACGCTTTTATATTTACTGTTTAAATTCACATATTATAAATTATTTCCATTTCTTCTGAGAAGGTTTTAGTATTTATACAATTTAATGTCAAACAATTAATACCTTTTATATTAGGCGAATGTCGAATGTCAGGTTTTGTGCGCAATTTCACATGAGCATGTTTTGTAGGCTGGTTTTATTTCTAGCTTTATCTGACTTACTGGTCGGTAGATGAAGAAGCTCGGGCGGGGGGTGCTTCGCCCCGAATTCCTCCGTCTTCTTCAGAAATAATATTGATTTTCTATTTATTTAGCTTGTTTACTTTGAAATAAACATTAAAATAATTTGCAAATTGATTCTCCGTTTATGTAAATACATTCTTAGTAAAAGAGAATTATATGATACACAGATATCGTTGGTTTTAGATGTGTTTATTCGAAAGATCCCTCTGTATATTTTACGTTTTTGGCAGAAAAAACAACCCGTTAAAAAATACAATTTTCCCTTTGTTTCGTCTACACCCTTACCGTGTATCAGGCAATTACCCTTTGAATCAATCACCGGGTTTCACAACCCCTTCAAGTCGCCAGCGACAAATTCGCCGGATTTGCGATTTAAAATTTACCATGTCTAGATTACGTAATACTAAATGTGTTTTGGATATTTTGCCCCCACTAATTTGCTGCCTAATTAATTTAAAAAAATTACAATGTTTTGAGCGTGTCCAAATGTTTGTAGACATGCTAGATTTCCTCCCTAGAGAGTTATTAACATCTAAATATATTGCATTAGATAGGGAAAACATTTTTAATAAGGAAATATGTAAGTCTACGCATTTACAGCGCTTGTTTATTTATTTATGCTTTATTAAGTTAGTTCATGATACTTAGGAACTAATATAAACTTTAAATAACATTACAATTTTTTATAAAAATTTCTGAAGAACATATTTTTTCGGATGAATTTTTGATATTTCGACCCTTTCAATTTTTTTTATTTCTTGTGTTTTTATATATATTTTTTCCCATTTGGCAACATTACGCGGCGACTTCACGAATGCGCGAGGCGAAAGTGGGGGGATTTTTGGACACAGTTCGATGTATTCAAATATGATTCTAAGCGCTTTCTGGACTACTTTTAATTCTATGCTTCTCACAAACGGATATGGCGTGATGACAAATGTTAATGATGCATAAATTGCAATAGATATTTATTTATTTATTTTATTTATTGTATTTATTTTATTTATTTTATTTATTTGACACTTTATATACATATACAATAAATATACATATAAGGGCGGGCATATTGCCTTAAGGCAATTTCTTTCTACCTACCCAAACCGTTCAGTTTGAGAAAATTATAAATACATGGACATATTGAATCTTACAATTTTATACAAAAATTAAAAGCAAAGATTAACAAAAATAAATATATATATATATAAAATAACACTATACTATGAAGAGAGAGGAGGGGATGGGAAGGAAAGAAGAAGGATAAAGGAACAATTTAAATATTTAGATAGTGACATTTCAATCTTGACTTAAATGTAAATAATGAAGGGGCGTCTCTAACATTAGTGGGTAGATTATTCCACAATCGAGCGGCTACTACTGTGAAAGAGGAGGCAAAAAAATTAGAGCGATGACAGGGTATTAAAAGGGTTCTCTCGTTACTAGAACGAAGAGATAGTCCGCGTTGGGAAAGAGGTTGGATGAGCTCTCTCAGATAAACAGGCGAAGTGGGATTATTTAAAATATTGTGAAGAAATGATAGAATGTGAATGTTTCTTCTATGCCTGATACTGAGCCAGTGTAGTTGCGTGCGATACTCGGTTATGTAGTCGAATTTGCGAAGATTAAAGATATAACGAATACAAATATTCTGCAATCGCTCTAACTTGGGTCAATCGAACAGCCGTTTAAACCGCCTCAACTTTATGCCGCTCTCGCAAAAAACCGTTCTCTAATTTTCTATAGTGCTAATTTTAAACAATTATCCTCACTACCCGGTCCAGTTTTTTCTGCCGCGCACGCTGGTGTTATTTGTTTTGTGTTTTAGTGTAATCTTTTAGTGTTTTTAGTTATTTTAGTGTTATCATAAAACTTATTATCTTGCTCTCGCAAAAAAACCGTTCTCTAATTTTCAATAGTGCTAGTTTTAAACAATTATCCCCACTACCCGGTCCAGTTATTTATGCTGTGCACGCTCGGGTTATTAGTTTTGTGTTTTAGGCTATTCTCTTAGTGTTTTTAGTGATTTTAGTGTCTTCATAAAACTTATTATCGAGTGGGTACACACCTCCGACAGCAAACTTAGACTCGCCCAGTACCTTGTGCCGAGTTAAGCCGAGGGAACACGAGCTAAGCCGAGCGTATTGTGTAAATGTGGGTACACCCCTACATGATACTTACTTCGACTCGCCCGATTCTCGTTACGAAGAAAGCCGAGTTACTACGTGACGCGTTCAGTAGCATTTTATGAATATCTGTTTATTATAGTAAATAGTTTTAAGTTAGATGCTTATTTAAAGATATTGCATTATTAGAGTACACATCTAAACAGCAGTTTTACAGTAAATATTAAATATATATTTTTATTTTTATTATTTTTTTTTTTAAATTTGTTTATTTATTTATTTATTTATTTATTTATTATTATTTTTTTTTTTTTTTTTTTGAGCCATTCAAAATCATTAAAAATCTCGTAAAATAATTTTCATATTCGTTAAGCTTCTTTTTCATTTGTTATTTTTTTTATTATTTTTTTATTTTTTATTAGACTTACTCCCGAACAGGAAGCAGTGGTAAGTACTTACAAATTATAATTATAAATATTTTAGCTGAACTAATCATATCTAACATCACAATAAACTGTACCTACATGTAAGTATTATCTTTAATTTTAAAATATTTATATTTTTATTTATGCATCTTTGATTACTTTTATTATTATTTGTTGTTAAACAAAACTACATATATATAAGGAATTGGTACCGAGAATAAAGTTATTAAACTTACTCGTATTAATGAGTACATATTTAAACAAGTGGCAAGTGGCTTGAACAAATTTTGTCAAATTAGAAAAAAATAAATAAACATAATAAATAAATATAATAAAGGTTCTAAAAATGAAAATTGAAAAAGTGTATAAAAATAACATAATTCGGCTCTTTATTTATAAATCTCATTTCAAAAGTAGGCGTGCCTGGGACGTCGGACGTCGCATCATAAACGTTTCCGTCTGGTAGCAGATATCAGAACAGTTCTGATAACGTACCTACTTCAACACATTCGCTCCCTACCTATCCACAGAACATATTATGTTTCATTGTTCCGTTTTATAACAAATCCTGTATTAAGGGAAAAGTAATTTTAATTTCCGGCTGTGCTCTGGCCGTCGGTTAAAGTGTAACCAACCACCTTGACCTTCGAGCTGAAGTATTGGTAAGTGGTTACGGGCACGGACGTTAGGGGTAGCCAGCCCTCTGACCCGCTGCCACGTTCCATCGGGTTAGAGCGTACATCATCCGGTCTATGTGTCTGGCTGGGAGACGGGCGTCGAAAACGTTCTGTCTGCTATGCTAGAATATAGATAAACAGTGTCGGACTTGAAGGTTGAGAGGATACTTCTTTCAACTAACTCTGGTCGCGATCTGCGGATTAGGTTTTAGATTTATCCGACTGTGCATCTAGCCGGCAATCGAAGGGTAACCAACCTCCTTGATAGTCGAGTTGGTGTATTGGTATTTGGAGAAGTGCACAGGTGCTAGGGGTAACCAACCCTCCGGTTCTGTTGCTCTATCACCAACGGGATAGGACATAGTTTTATAGGTTCCCTGACATACAATAATCCACTCCAAGCCTGCTTACCTCGGGTCGTCAAATACGACTTTTGGTACAGTATAGGGTTCTGGTGAAATTGACAAAGAGAATCACATTTACCCCGTTTATTCGGGGTAAATTGTCGGTCACCTCTCAGCTGTGGCCTTACGGTCAACAGTGTGAGAGGATCTTTGTCTCCTTTCCAACCCTGTCCCCAAAACGTCATTGACGAGATGTCTGGCGTCCCGAAAACGCCTCCTGGAAATGGAGATCCTTTTAAAAAGTCTTCAACAACACCTAGATCACCTATCAAACGAATAAACAGTAGTCCTGAACTGACAAAAGCTGTCCAAGTCCAACCACAAACGAGAGCAGCAGCAAAAAAACCTGCTTCTTCGTCCTCCGTTATGTCACAAAATAAGGGGAAAAATGCCTCACAAGCTAAGCCCAATAAAATTCCATTGGTTTTAAGCCAACTCAATCCTGTAGTTGCAACTGAAATATCAACAATTAATAATAATAAAAACACTGAACTGACGCCACCGTTACCATTTAATTGTGCAAAAGATTCTCCCATTTCCGTTTCGCACTCACCCAGTAAAATTTCCGAATCTTTTTCAGATTCTCCTCTCCGAATCGTTATGGTTGCTTCCGAAGCACTCAAAATGGCCGAACCTCTTAAAGGAACAATAACCAAAGAGATAAAAGATAATATCATAAGCAAGTTAATATCAATAGTACAAGAAGGAACGGCTGTAGTCCAGAAATTCCATCAACTGGAAAAAAAGGTTTTGGAAATGGAACTGGCTTATACAACAGATTTACTCAAAAAAGAAGAAGAACATTCAAACACTTTAAAAGATCTCATAAAAAATGATGTAAATAACAGTATTAATAAAAATCCATATAACCAAAAATTAATGAGCTATGCGTCGATCACTGCGAATAGGCAACAAGAACCAAGGCACGCAGTGATCGTTTCATCGAAGGATAAAGACGCTACTCACGAGAGTATCACCAACTCGCTTAAGGAACTAGTAAACCCCTCAGAGCTAAAAATAGGAGTTAGCAGTTTGACTCGAGCGAAAAATAATAAAATTATTATAACGTGCCCGAAAAAAACAGATGCCATCAAGATAGTCGCCGAAATCCCGAAAGTTTCCAAAGGAATACTTTGCGCTGAAGAAGGAAAACTTAAAAAACCAATACTTGTACTGAAAGGAATAGGAAAAGAATATAAAGATGAAGAAATTCCTGAAATGATAATTCAGCAAAATGACACAATATTTGAAGCCATTAATAAAAAAAAACCGGAAGAATGCTTAAAAATAATAAGAACCGCCAAAAATAAGAACGAAAACTTAAGAAACGTCTTTATTATGGTTGATGCAAACATAAGAAAGGAACTGTTGGCAATCGAAAGAGTTAATATTGGCTACATGAGAATACATGTCGAAGACTCTTCCGCTCTTCTCCAGTGCTATAAATGCATGAACTTTGGGCATTCAACATCTAAGTGTCTCGAAAAGAAGGACAGATGCCTACACTGCGCAGGTGAACATAAATCAATGGATTGCTCACATAAAGATGATAAATCTATGACTAAGTGTTGGAACTGCTTTAAATCTTCGCGTGGCAACGAACATGTTACAAAACATAAGGCCAACAGCAGGACCTGTCCTTTTTTACTCAAAATGGAAGAAAGAGCCCAGCAAAGAATTGACTATGGCTTATAAGCTCCATACTCGTCCTCTTAAGATACTTCAATGGAACCTTCAACGCTGCAGAGCAGCTACTGATGAATTGTATGCTAATCGTAATCGCGTAGATATTGCATTAGTACAGGAGCCATACGTAGGCGCTTTTAACAACATGAAAGCACCACCAGGCATTGTAGTATTTCAAGCGCCTCAAGTCAGCACACGAGTAAAGGCTGCAATAATAGTATTCAAAACTGATCTTTCCATTATGATGCTAAGTCATTACTCAGGAACTAATGATGTTTACGCTGAACTAACGCTACCAAACGAAATCCTGGTGATTGGATCAATTTATATTGAACCGGATCGAGATCCTATTCCGTCACTAAATATATTGCGAAATGTAGTAAGAATTAATAATAAAACTGTACTTGCTGGCGGAGACTTAAATGCCAAAAGCTTGTGGTGGGGTAGCAATAAAACAGATAGAAGAGGAGAGGCTGTAGCAGATTGTCTTTCCGAATTGGATTTCTACATTCTTAACTCTGGCCACAAACCTACATTTGAAACGTTTCGTGGCACTCTTCACATAAAAAGCATTATTGACGTAACCTTTTGCTCGACTTACTTCTTAAAAAGTGTTACAAATTGGGAAGTTGCTGATAAATTGAATTCTCTTAGCGATCACAATCCCATTACTTTCACAATAAATACCAGCACTAAAATACCTCACAAACAGTCTAAAATCTTCAAATATCCAACTAAAAATGTGGACTGGAATTTGTTTAAACAAATAGTACAAAAAGAACTATCTGACAGAAAAGTCTCAAAAACAAGTTTCAGTAGTGCATCTAACTCTCGAGATTTAGAAAATCAAATAAACAATCTTAATCAAGCACTAACCGAGGGATGCAATTCAACAATGATACTAAAAAACAGTACAAAATATAGAGAACCCTGCCCCTGGTGGTCTAATGAACTAACTGCACTGAAAAAGAATGTGATAAAAGCTAAGCACAAACTACGGAATTCTGGAATAACTAGACGCGAAACCATTACGCTTCCCGCATATTTAAAAGCAAAAGAAAATTATAAGAAAGCTATTGCTGATGCCAAGATAGAATCGTGGAAAAAATATTGCTCAATACAAAACAAGGAAACAGCTTGGTCTGCTATATACAGGGTCCTAGCAAAGAATGACAACAAGAATCCTCCAATGTCTCTTAAAAATGGAGACACAGTTTTCAAAACTGCCGAAGACTCTGTGCAGGGTCTTTTGGAACACTTTTTTCCAGACGATGACGCCACCTCAGAATTAGTGCTGCACTCTGAAATAAGAAACGAAGCTCAACTTTCATCTATTGAACCAGACGACCCACTATTTACCAAACAAGAAATAGTTAATATACTACGGAATATGAGCCCCAAAAAAGCACCGGGCAATGACTACTTTACATTAGATATATGCACTAAGGTCACAGAACTATTTGAAAGTGAAGTTTTAGAAATGTACAACGCATGTTTACGACTTCATTGCTTTCCTATCTGTTGGAAGTGCTCTAATGTTATTGCTATACCAAAACCTGGCAAAGTCGAGAAAAACGATGTTAAATCATATAGACCTATTGGGCTCATTCCAGTTTTTGGAAAGGTTTTGGAGAAACTTATGATTGAAAGAATTTCTTGGCATCTTAATAAAAAGCTAAGCCCAAAACAATTTGGCTTCACACCCCAGAAGTCTACCGAAGACGCCTTAAATGCAGCCATCAGCTCTATAAATGAAGGAAAAAATAGCCGCCAAATCGTCATAGCTGTCTCATTGGACATCCGTGGAGCCTTTGATCATGCTTGGTGGCCATTCTTAATATGTCAACTACGTCGAAAAAACTGCCCTAAAAATATTTTGGAACTAGTTATCGACTATCTTGAAAACAGAGAGGTCAAAATAACACACGCAGATATAACTAAACACAAAAAGACTTCACAAGGATGTATTCAAGGTTCAGTTTGTGGTCCAAGCTTTTGGAATATAATTTTGGATGATCTTTTACAAATAGATTTTGGAAATGGAATTAACATACAAGCGTTTGCTGATGATGTTTTTCTGACAGTTAGAGCTCAACTTATGTCTGAAGCCGAAGAAAGAACAAACTGTGCCCTTTCGACAATAGCTGATTGGGGAAAAAAGGTTAAACTTAACTTCTCAGAGGAAAAAACGAAAGCGATGTTAGTAACCAAAAGAAAAGAAACTCTTCCTAATTTATTCATGAACGGTGTAAAGCTAGCTCTTGCTGACTCTATTAGGGTATTAGGTGTAACTGTAGACAAGCATCTCAACTGGTCACTACATGTGGATAACGTCTGCAAGAAGGCTGCCAATCTTTCTGGAATGCTTGTGAGAGCGGCAAAACCAACATGGGGGTGCTCTCCTGCGGTAATGCAGCAAATATATTATGGTGCAATTGAACCTCTTGTTACATATGCGGCCAGCTTATGGGGTGAAGCGGTAAAAAAGAAATGCAATAAGAAAAAACTTGACAGCTTACAAAGACAATTTGCCATAAGATCTTGTAGAGGATACAGAACCATTTCACTCATCTCTGCTCAAGCTCTAACAGGATTTACACCGTTAGACCTAAAAATTCAAGAAAGGAAGGACATTTATAATGTTAAGAAATTTGGTAAGCTGTATTCCATTCCAGATGATCGCAAGTATCAAGGAACTGCAAACTATTTCGATTTACCTCACCCGTGCGAAAGAATTCCCGAAAATATTCTTTTACTTGACAAAGATATACCTCCTTATGCTCCCAACGAAATTAGAATCTTTACGGATGGTAGCCTGCTCGACGGAAAAGTGGGAGCGGCATTCGTTTCTTTTGAGAGTGATAAAGAATTACCAGGCAGAACATTTAAATTAGATAATTTCTGCTCAGTTTTCCAGGCTGAACTACTCGCAATACGAGAAGCTCTCGAATGGTTATTAAAGAAACCACCAGAGAGATGGGTTATTGCAAAAATATTATCAGATTGTCGTTCGGGCGTTCAAGCTATAACAGATACTCGGTCGGTAAATCCATTCATTGTAGATATTCAGAGTAAAATTAAGCATCTAAAAATAAGAGGGATGAACATTCAAATATGCTGGATAAGAGGACATGCTGGTATCGTAGGAAATGAGA